>NC_042494.1:69708483-69715581 GCF_005508785.2 Acyrthosiphon pisum | reverse complement strand
TTATTCGTTTTTGAATTACAACAAAATAAGAAAATCGCTACATGAGAAATCGAGTGAATATCCAATGTTGTAAAAATTTGAATTTCAAACGATCATAAAAATTTAATTTGACTTTCTTATGGATATTTTTTGTTTGATAAAGGTAGATAATCTTATAAGGAATCTTGTATTACATTTTAAAATATTAGATTTAAAAAGAAAAATTTTTACGAATTCTTAACTCAAAATAATTTGCTAATTTTCGTAATTTTTCCATATTTTGTCAATTTTTGAAATTTAAATGCTTATAATAAAAAACTGTGTCTAAGGATTTTTAATATTTTTCATCTGCGTTTGAAACAATATACTAGGAGCCTTCTATTAAATTTTCAAGCTTTTTTAATCCACAAATAAAATTTAATTGATATATTTAGAAAAAAAACTAAAAAAAAAATGGAAAATGAAAATGTCTCTAAACAGTTCAAAATAAATCAAAATATTTTGAAAATGTTATCGTGTATAGAAAATGGAAATATAAACAACCATTTAAAATTTCATGTATCTACGGTCATTTGTTTTCATGTGTTTTTAAAGTTAACCAAAAACCAAATTCAATTTTTTAAAAATTTGATTTTGCGTAAAAATTCCCGTTTTTCCTTAATTTTTCTTTTGTTTTCACGGCGCTTTTGAAAATTACTGGGAATTTTAAATTTTGACCTGCCCAACGCAGCAACGATATTCACTTTCCAATCGAACAAGATACTGAAGTTGAAAATCGAAGCATTATTTCGACTACTTATCGTGTACACAGACACAAAAAAAAAAAAAATTAAAAAAATTAAAAAAAAAAACACACATCATTGTAAAATCAATACATTCATTGTTCCTCTCAGAATCTAAAAAAAACTAAGTTTGTGTCGTCACAGAACACACCTTGAGTGGCTTATACTTACACTTAACCGGTACAGATATCCAAACAGCTGAAAATAAGGGGGACTTTCATTTGGGCGAATGACTCAAAATAACATATTGTTGGGGCGAGCTATAAATATATATTTTTCAAAATGTATATAGACTTATACGTTTTCCTTCCCACGTTTAGATACTTAGGACTCTCAGTTAACTCTATCTGCTATGGTTAAGAATGAATTAAATTGTCATATAATTTATAATATTATATTTATCATCTCAACTAAATTTTTTTCATTAGCATGATATCTCATGCCCATTTGTTTAATAAAATTTATTATATTCTCATATAAATTATCATAATATTGTATTAAAAATCTTAACTTATTTTTTTTATTAGTACGCGGTATCTCATGCCTATTTGTTTAATATAATCGATTATTGTTAATTTTCCGGTTTGATATTTTTCCCATGATTTTAATGTAGGTATAGTCTTGTTATCTTTAGTATTTTTACGTAATATAATATTGAGTAAAATGTTTTATATCCGTGTTAGTATCGTTCACTATTCATACCACAATCAAAGATATTATACATGTTACTCAACGACCCTATGCACATACACAACAAAACTACAAAAGTGGTGCGCGTAAATGTTGATTTCTAACAGCTGATCGACGATGTGAGAATGACTACTAGCGCTCCAATACATAATATTGAATATCTATATTGCTATATTTTGTAGTATCAAGAGAAATAACTATAATGCAAAACCGCTAACTGTTATTCTTGCTATGACAAGATCGTTAATTTTAAGCGCACCAAAAAATAAGTTTCGTTGAGTAACCTGTATATCTTTAATCGTGATCTATGCTCACCAATAAGCGGAAACGATATAATAATAATATTTAGCTGTAATAAATATTATAAAAATTATTGTATACCAACGTAATGTTACTACCCTATTATTCAATAATTTATAAATTCGCCTAAACGATCGGTTAATTTCTCGCCCAAATGATATATGCTTTACTCAGGTAAATTTTGGGTTATTCGCCCAAATGAATGACGCTCAAAAATAATATAAGTATATACTTAAAGATTGTATAAATCAGAATTTGAATAAATTCATTATCAAAAGAAAAAATGGGGCTGAGAATTCTTGGCGAAAGGCAGCATGTATATACGCACCAATCGCGATGAATCGAGTGTAAAACTGTTATCGTTAATATTTGTATTGTCGGGATAATTTATAAATGTATATATTATCAACACAGTATACCACAACCACATACAACGCGTTCATTAATTTCGGCCATTGTGTGTTCAACGGTAAAATATGCTGTTTGCCAAACTCGACGTCTAGCGTTTAATATTGTTAAAAAGTCAACGAGAATTATTATTAAATATTTTTTCTATTATTTTATGTGCCTTAGGTTGGAGGCCAAAACCGCTGGCAACGATTATAAATCATTCAGCGGTAAGTCACACAAACATGTAGGTCTGTCTTATCTGGGGAAGTGGGGGGAGAAATACCTATTAATAAAGGCACGAGAGAACAAATAATACCTATTGTAGTCTGTCGGTGTATGTAGATGGTGAATTTGTTTATACTAAAGCGGATCAAAGTGATCGAGTGGAGGTAACCTGTTTTACTATCTATTCACTATATTAATACGTCTAGACGTTTAAGGTACTAACAGACTTTGGTGGACATGAGGGGAGGAGGCTTAGGAGGCTTGGCTCTCCAGAAATTTAATTTCGTAAGCCCCCTCTCTCAAAGTTGAAACTATTTGAAATGTTATTAATACCGTTATTATAATTTTTAATATTTTTTTTTAAAATTGTAAAACATTCAGCCAACAAATGGCGCTAAAATCTCTAACAATAGCAATTATTAATACATTTTCTTTATTTAATCTATACCTATATATATATAGGTATAATTATTATTTAGGTATGTCATTCATTACAGAATACCCATATTATTTGTATTAAAAGTTTATTATAATATTTAAATAGTATACTAGTGTCTTTAATAGGGGGTAGTAGCCCCTGCGGGTCACTTTACATTATATTATTTTAATCCCCGTAAAAATTCATCTAAATGTCCGCCTATGTAAGGGGATAGTTTTGACGGGGAGGAAAGCTCTAAAGTGTGGTCTACGAGTGGTGTTAGACGAGCATAATTCGTTATGAGACAATCATAATAATAGCATATGGCTATGGAGTCATTAAACGACAATAATATACTATTATGCATTTATGCCTAAACGCGACAGATTGAGAAAATATATTAAAAATAATAAAAGAAGTAGAGAGAGAATTAAATGACGATGGCGACGACGAATGTCAGAATTCTATGTTGTTTGATCGATTTTTTTATTTTATTTTTATATTGTATTTTGACTTCGACGACTGAGGTCATTCGCCTGTAAGGTTGGTAATGTTGAAACGGTTGAAAACATGTGTATGTGTGGGCCAGGTTTTTACGCACTTGGAACCCGGGTGGTCACCTATCCGAGAACTAGTGACAGCGGCCGTTATTTACTCTCAGTCACGTTGATAGGACTGATAGGAGCCACCATTAAACTATTATTTCGAAAAATATCATTAGCCCGAAACGTATATTATGGAGGCGATTTCCATTCATTATTATTGGGATTTTGAAGTTATTTTTTAATTTTTTTATTATTATTATTATTTATTATACCGTACCACCGCTTGCAGCTCTATTTTCCGTCCACGTAGCGGTTATATACCATACACATTACGTTGTCTAACAATATATCTTATATACAGAGCGAACCAAATATTTTTCGATTTCTATCACGTTACAGCTTCTATAGTATTATAATATTTCAAACGCATACTACAATAATATTATTATAATAATAGGCGAGCGTCCTGTAAACGGATGTGCGCGTGTGCATAATATAATATAATACAGACCAATAACCCTCGTGATGATTTATTTATTGTACGGACTTTCGTCTCGGCTACGTTCCAAATCACGTGCACATAAACAGACGCCGAGAAAATAAATGCTTACACGACACAAAAACTCGAATTTGCGAAACTCTATAAATAGAACCTTCGTCCTAAACCGCGGTACATTCCTTCCTATATATTATGCATATAGGTGCTTAATAACATTATAACTGCATCCGCACGCAAGTTTTGCAAAAGTATTACCAAAAAACTAATTTACGATATTGCATTTGAATGTACTTTATGTGTGCCTTCCCTAAGTGTATTATATACGTGTGCTGTGTAACACAGCAGTGTGGTTCACTGCACGTTTAGAGTCCCTCTTTCGGATTCCGACGATCGATCAACCCTGAGAATTTAGACCTTTCCACCCTGGTTGGCACATTAAGCAATAAGTGATAATAACAAAATTTCAACAGGAGAATATTAAGTAATTTTTATAACATTAAGTCGAATATGAACATAATATATATATTGTATAACAAGTGTACACATATATATATATAACGCAGTATTAAATTATATTTTATGCACCCCGATCGGGTTTACGGCCGTTTCAGTCGAGTTATAATAATATTATGGTTGATTATGTTTGAACGTTGAAATAAAAATCGATTTTAAACACTTTAATTTTGTTACGAGGACAGTTAGGATTAAAGCGAGCGGATTATAACTATAATATATATATTTTTATAGGAGTCTTAAATATGACTGCGTGAATAACGAACAATGTCTGTAATCGAAATCAAACTAGAAAAATGTTTATGCTTGAAATGTATGGAAAAATTTGAAGATTATGAATATTTTTATATTTTCATATTTCTAAGCTCGTGGTTGATTTAAAACATTTAAAAATGTTCCACGGATCCGTTCTCTCAATACGTCGCATCGCCGATAAATTTTGGGTCCTTCGCACAAATTCCTCGAGAAAACGAAGACAAATAAACATTAATTAATAATATTATAGATCGTTGTACTTGTGGCCTGAGTGTGGCTGCCTTTCTGTACATGTCCTCTGCCCTGAGCGACACGCCCGCCTGCCTTAGCGCGGTGGCTGCCGTCACTGTGAGGTCGTAGTCTTCGGGCTCCAGTGCAACAGCTTCCACCAGCTGCGACGCGGCTTCGGGGTACCGTTCTTGTTCCAGCAGAAAAACTCCTGTGAAAACGGAAGGGTGAAAAACAGGAAACAAATGTTTACATAATATATATATATATATACATAAATGTAAAAATGGAAATCTTTTTTATGGGTTGGCTCCGAAATTACTTATTCAATTGTCATGCAGTTTTTTTTTATTTAAAGAGGACTTTACGGAGCAGTTTTATATATAGGCATGTATTGCTCCGATTAAGTTCTTTGGGTTGAGAGGATGACCCTACTGTAACGTTACACTACTAAATCAGAATGGCAAAACATATATAACAGTGGCGTCATCTGTCCAGCAAAAAATATAAACTAAAAAATAATATATTTTTGTTTAATGTAAGGTTGCTATTAATTGGTTGAAGATTAAAATAGTAATATTAGAAAGTAGTATTCTGAGTGGAGCGATGAATGTGTTGATTTTACAATAATATGTGTTTTTTAATTTTTAATTTTTTTTTTTGTGTGTGTCATCACCTTTTAGGACAGTAAACATGCTCAGATTTTCTTCAACAGTATCTGTTATAGAAAGGGAATCTAGTTGGTACTTTGGGAGAAGGGGGGAGTCAAAAGTCAAAATTTCTCAGTAGTTTTAAAAAGCGCCGTGAAAAACAAAATAAAAATTAAGGAAAAACGGGAATTTTTACTCAAAATCGGTTTTTGACAAAATCGATTTTGGTCTTTGGCGTAACTCTAAAACAAATGACCGTAGATAGGTACATGACATTTTTTGACTGAATGTTTATATTAACATTTTCTATACACAATAAAATTTTCAAAATATTTTGACTTGTTTTGAGCTGTTACAATTACAGTGAGTTACGCCCAAAAGTAGTTGAACAATCACAATTATTATTTTAAGAGTTGTGCTTTTTTACGGGCAACGAAGTGAACGGGATCAGCTAGTATAATATATAATACATTATATATTTAAATATTATTAGCTCTTTTCGCGAATTTTTTTTTCTCGGAAGTCGAGACAACTTTATAATATTATTATTATTATTGTTATTGCGTAATGCATTATATAAAATATATACCGACCGAAATGTTTGTACACGGACGCGTCACCGGGAGCCAATTTTTTTGCCCGTAGAAACCAATTTTCTGCCTCGTGAATACGCGTTCTCTGAAATAAATTTGTTATGTAAATCACAGGATGAACAAAAGTAATAAAAAAGAAAAAACAATCTAAAAGGTTAAGAAAACAAAGTGTTTTTGTGATAAAAAAATTATACATAATATTAAATATATTATATTATTATACCGTTCATACATATTGTATTTTTATCAACCAAAGTAACAATTAGTTATCGATAAGTGCTATAATAGGTATTAGATTAAATATTACGCACCATGATATTATGTGTTTACATATTACACCTTAGTGATAGTGTTATTGTGTTACGAATGACGACATAAATAATTTTTTTTGTATACCTATTTTGTTAAACGCATCAGCCACTGGAGATAATAAAATACTGAAGTTTTTAACTTATAAACTATTATATGATACATATTAAATTACAGTCGATTCTCGATAATTCGAAATTGACGGGACTGCTGAAAAACTTCGAATTACCGAGAGTTCGAATTGTTGAGTAGTTTGAAATAACGAGAGGGCAAAAAAAAAATTCGAATTATAGAGTTAAGAAAAAAATTTTGTTTTTTATTATTGTACATACATACATACATACATATTAATTATTTCAGTAAATTAGGTGATTAATTTTAAGGTTAATTTTAACATTTTTAATTATTTATTATTATTATAAAAGATTATTATTTTTTAAAGAATCTGTAATGTTCCTGTTTTTTCATGTCTTCATTGAGTGAAAACAACCATTCATTAAATAATTCTGTCGTCATCCATGCCTTTTTATTTGAACGATAAGTTATAGGAAATGAACGTATGCCCTTAAAACACCTAGGTTTGGCAGCTTTTCCTATGAGGAGTGGAGTTAACTTTTCGGAGCCGTCCATGTTTACTGCTAATAAAATCACGTACGTTACCCCGGCCCCCCCCCCCCCCAATTAGATTTTTGCAATTTTTTTTGCGCCAATGTTTAGTGCTC
>NC_042494.1:69700392-69707477 GCF_005508785.2 Acyrthosiphon pisum | reverse complement strand
ACTATTAGCATTGTTTAAATATACAGTAATTATAATAATATTATTATAGTATATTTAATCAATGGTAGGCCTCTACTTGTATTTAAATACGTTATTTATAGTGCAGAACACTTCGACAGTCTATAATATTTACTATTTAGGATATTCGATACCTGCATAATAATATTATATAGCAGAATAATTTATATTTAACATAATAATTATTGTTATTATTTTTTTTTTTTTATTACACAAAATGCTAAAATAAATCTTTGGGGTTCGTACAAAGAAAAAAAAATAACTTAACGTGACTATAAAATAAATTAACGCGTTAAGTTAGAAGTTACTTTAAAAATAAAGTAACTCGTTAAGATAGAAGTTACTTCTTAAAAAAAAAGTAACTCGTTAAGTAACTTAGTTAAAAGTAACTTAACTTTTTAACTTAACTTTAACTTTTTAACTCGTTAATGCCCAGCCTTGAAAATCGTTAACCTGTCTTTACTATGTTTCCCGCCGTGGCATTTTTCTTCTTTAAAAGTGAAAGTTTTATCTGGTAAACATTTAAAAAATAGAGCGGTTTCATCTGTGTTGAACACGTTTCGTGGCTCGTAATTTTTTAACAAAGTTGAAAGTTTACGATGCCACTCTGAACACACGTTATCGTCAACACTAGAACTTTCTTCACAATTTTTTTTGAAAACAATACCGTTTCTTTTCTTAAAATTCGTTAACCATCCATCACTAGCTGAGAAAAACGGGATGCCCAACTCTTTGGCGAATGATTTTGCTTTTTCTTTGAGTAAGAGGCCACTTACAGGCACATTTTGCCCTCTGCATTGCATAACCCATTGTACTAAACACTCTTCTAGTCTTGGATGCTCACCTTTACTGTTTCGTTTCCGACCACCGCTTGATGACGCAGTGATGATTTTATTTTTGTCCTCCAAAATCGTAGACAGTGTACTTAAAGGAATGTCAAATGTCTTAGCCACTTCAGTTTTTTTGTCACCTCTTTCAACCGCTTCAATCAATTGTTTTTATTCCGAATCGTCAAAGATTTGTATTTTTTTAGATTAGACGCACTCATCACATGAACTTGACTTTACAACCGACTAAATGAAACTAAAATAAAACTACATTCGGCTGACGGCTATCGACGACTCGACGAGTTAAATTACGATTAGAGACGATTAAGAAATAAAACGATGAGGTTTTTACAATAATATTCTATAGTTATCGACAATAATAATCTAAATTTCTACATGATTGTATAGTATGTACATACATATTTATTAATAAAAAGATTATAAGAATACAGATAAAATACATTTGGTGAATATACTTCGAATTTCCGAGCATTAAACGAATAATACTTCGAATTGTCAAGTGTTAGTGGCCAGTTTTCCCAAAATTTAATTTTGAATTACCAAGTGTACTTAAATGCATTGTTTTTGTTCGAATTACCGAAGGTTTCGAATTATCGAAGGTTTGAATTATCGAGAGCCGACTGTACATTATAACATTTTATATTTTATGGTACGGATTAGAAAGTTTGAGATATTTGAATAGCTTGGCTGTAGAACCTAACCCCATAGAGTTGGTTAGAGTTTCTTTACGTTATTGTTGGAAATTACGGCATTCAGTTACCTATAATTAGACTAAGTGTTTGACTTTGAGTCATACTCCACAGGTGGTGCAGATGTCGGGTAATTCTCGTGACATAGGGTATCAGCAAGTGATTGTCGTGTGTCCTACTCCGAGTAGGTTGATTATTGTTTCTCGTCTTCTGGTGAAGTTTTTATAAGGATACCTGCCGGGGACTGCGTGTAAAAAAATGGAGGAGCGCTCAGGGACCTGCACGCACATTTCACTATTACATGAATATTAATTATATTGTTTTATTCGGTGAGACATTTCAATCGTAGCCAATATTAATCTATTCATCCTATTTATATCAAAGTTGGCATGTCTTATGCCAATCGTACAGACTATCCATCGGATAAAACTTCTGAAAACATATTATTTTCTTATATTTTCTATAATTCTTCATATACAATGTAATTAAATCGGTCATTTGGAAAAGGTCATATCTCCATAAAATGAAAATTTTCAGAAAACGTACAAAACTGTTTTTAGAGATCAAAATTAAATTTAGATGAAAATTGAATAACGGTTGAACTATTTAATTTCTTTAGAAAAAACCAACTATGATTTAATATTGATTATTTATACCTAGGTACTGGATTATTTTATGAGGGAAGAACGTGTTTGAGATATGACCTTTTCCAATGAATAGTAAATTTTCATTGATTATGACCTTGTGACTCTGATAAATTGTTTATTGTATCCATTTATCGCAGGAAATATGCATTATTATTAGTTAAACACATCTATCACATAATACTAGTTTTGAAAACGTGTGGAGAAATGGCCTTTTCGAAATGACCGATTCCATTGAAAACGACTCTCTTACATTTGTAATTCAATTTGTCCCTTAAATATTATAAGAATTACCTAAGTATATGAAATGCATAATATTCGAATTTTCAAAATATTATTTTGAAGGGGAGAATGTTTAGAAAATGGGGAATTTCAAAAAAGTGGAAAAATCGTTTATCAAGAAACTTCATAGACGTTTCAAATGTGTTTTCAGAACTTTTATCCGATGACTATAGGAAGTTAAATTCGTAAGCTTACACGTTGGTGCTAGATATTTAGTAGATGAGAACTTAACATAAATCATTTCAAGACTCGATGATTCTGCATGATCGACGTGTTTCATAATATTATCGTGAATGGAATAATGGTTATTTATCGTATCGTAATTTTTTGCTTTACGGTCTTAGTATTTGTTTGAAAAAATGAACGTTGTAATATTATTATGTCGTAAACCCGAATGTGGAACAGTATCAAACGAATCAAACGTAATCTCGTTATTTTAAAACGGCGACAGACGCAGCCGAAGCAGCCGCCGCCGCCGCCGCCATCGTGTAACTGCAGGTACACTGCAATCCAATCGATGTTTCAATTATGGTAACGCGCCGGTGAATACAATTCGAATTATTTCCGTTTGTCGGACTCGCGAGCGTTGACGGATTAACGAACGAAGTTTATTTTTATTTTTTAATCTACCAGTTTTTTTATCGTTTAATCATCGCCGTATTGAAAACTACGAAGTTCTCAAACCGGAAAAACAAACAAAAGAACAATAGATTTTTAATCATCGTCAAAAACTAGGGCACGGCTCGTGAGTCGGAAAGGAAAACATTTTTTTTCTGTTATTTCCTTTTTGGTTTATTATTATTATTATTACTATTTGCGTTCGGAGATGAAAATATAAACTCCCGGCGGTGTACGATTTGACAAACAAACTTTGGTACCTATATATAGACGACTGCAAATCCAAACACAAAAGTCCGAATGTATACATGGGGTGTATTACAGGCAGGTATATATTATATGTTTAATGTATAATATATATATATATATATATATGGTCGATTATTGGTTGTATATATATGTACATTGTACACGTATATATAAGGTGCCGTCGAGGGCGGTGGTTTTCATTTTATATATTGACTTGAGGATAAACAAGAGTTCTGGGCTGAACTGATATTGCTGAAATTAATATTATGACATTAAAAACAAATCATAGTGTATTCGTAGCTTGATATACACCATGCGGCTGGTGTGTGTAACTAAGATTTAGAGTTCTAATCATAATAATAGTAATAATTAGGTAATGGTTACTGCAGTACAATATTATATTTATGTTAATATTACGTTATGCCATGGTATTCGTGTCTTGAGGCCAGTTAATATTTATTTTTTTACACGATTCGTTGTTTTGTTGACGCGAAGTCACATAATATAAAAATAAATTATCAATAATTATACATAATTATTATGTAATATGAAGAACACAAGAACAAAATATCTTCTGTGACCGTGAAAGGTTCTTTGACGTAGGAACCTGCGGATGATAAGTGGGTCATTGAGTTTTTCTTTTTCAATGTGATAAATTTATACCGATTTGACACGAATTTCGAACTAAAACGTATCACGATGTGGTATAAATGGGAGAAATTGGAAAAAAATCGTCGGACGTTTAACAACAGATCACTCCGTATAATACAAATAGCGTATAGTATGGCTGCAGTGGTGTGTGGTGCCCGAAGTAATGCAATAACGTTTCCATGCCAGAAGAGGGTTATGCACTTTATACGAATACGCGTTGTATATATAAACCTACCACCCGTATAATAATAATAATAATATATTAAGTCCATTGTGTGTACCAACGAATTATAATAATATATTATATTATGTGCTTACACGTGTAAACGAAACGCTGCGTAATGTCAAGACGTGTTATATCGTCGTCCCACGACGTTTTATTTGTTTTATATATTATATTATATTTATTGCGCGCACACGCCCACCAACGTGCACCGAAAACGGACGTTCTACGGGGCAAATTCGCGTAAAATGTCGTGCGGACAAGGGTGTGTATAAAAAAAAAACTACGCAAATTCGTCGCACGTAATAATATTATGCACACATAAAATATGTCTCATAAAAATTCGTGTATCGATGATGCGTGCTTGCATATAATATTATAATTATAATATGTTATAATTTTTACTGGACATACCGCGGCCAAGATAAAATAATATTATACTTCAACTATGGTATAGGTATATGCATAGCGAGGTGATCCGTTTGGTCGGTTACAGTTGAATTCCGTCTGTAAATCGCACTGGGCAATATATAATATAATTGATCGAAATGGACAGGCTGCCGATTAAGTTTTTTTTAAACTTCGTATTCGGAATAGTTTTTCTTAACATCGCGATGTACAATAGATAAACTGAGTGAATGATTTATAATATGTAATATTGTTTTTAAATATGGATGTGGTATGTATTATTATAATATGTTTTCAAGTGAGAAGTAAGGCACAACATCGTTCGTCTAAACTTAAAAAATTATGGGTTGATGTAGATTAAAAAAAAAAAAAAAAAAGGCGGGTAAGTCGTGGATGTCGCTCTGCTGTACAGTAGGTTACAAGTGGGTTACTGTAATGGATGGAATTAAATTTGAATCCAATGATATTATATCATTGTATACGAAAAACGATTCTGAACGGAGATGATTTGTCAGTCTAGGATATATTATTTTTAAAGAAAAACTTATGGAGAACCTTGTACCAAATTTTAAAAACTTAGTTATAAAAGAAAAAATTTTTACGATTTTTCAACCACTAAATTACTTGCAAATTTTCGCAATTTTGACATATTTCGTATAAATTTGAACTTTAAATGCTTATAAATAAAAATTGTGACAATGTATTCCTTTTATTTTGCAACTGCTATTGTAAAAATATGTTAGGAGCCTTGTATTAAATTTCCAAATCTTAGAATTAAAAAGAAAAACTTTTATGAATTTCTGTTTAAGATTATTTGAACATTGCCGTAATTTTTACGTATTTAGTCAAAATTTGAACTTTAAATGCTTATAAAAAAAAATTGTGCCTATGTATTTTTATAATTTTTGAATGGGAGTTAGAACAACATATGTGGACCCTTCTATTAAATTTTCAAGTATTTTGTCCCAGCTAATTTTTTTTTATCAACATTTATAAAAAAAAAATCAAAAAAAATCGATTATTTCAATTGCCTATAAATAGATTAAAAATTAGTGAAATATTTTGAAAATAAAACTATATAAAGAAAATGTCAATTTAAACAACTGGTAAAATTTTCAAGTGTCTACGACTCATACTTTTTGAATAATAACAAATATCAAAAATCGTTTGAGGCTAAACCGTTATTTAATGCGGTTTTGTAAAAATTTAAATTTCAAACACTCCTAAAAATTTTTTGTCTTAGTCCGGTTGAGTTTTTTTTACAGATATTTAAAGAAAAACTTATGGAGAACCTTGTACCAAATTTTAAAAGCTTAGTTATAAAAGAAAAAAATTTTACGATTTTTCAACCACAAAATTACTTGCAAATTTTCGCAATTTTGACATATTTCGTATAAATTTAAACTTTAAGCACTTATAAAAAAAAATTGTGACTAACGATTTTGGATTTTTTTTTATCACTGTGAGAACAACTTATAAGAAACCTTGTATTAAATTTTCAAAGTTTTCTATCCAACCAAAAATTTTTTATCGTTATTTTAAAAAAAAATACTTAGAAAAATTGAAAATTTCATTTGTCTATAAATAGCTCAAAAAAAGTCGAAACACTTTGAAAATTTAACCCTGTATAGACAACGCTAATATAAACATCTGTTGCAAATTTCAAGTGCTTACAATAATTATTTTTTGAGTTACAGTAAAATTAAGTTTTCGTTTTTGTCAAAAATTGGTTTTGCGTAAAAATTCGCGTTTTTCCGTTATTTTTTTAAGGTTTTTCCTGCCGCTTTTGAAAAGTATTGGGAAATTTTCACTTTTGACCCCCCAAAGTACCAACTAGATTCACTTTCCTTTCAGAAAAGGTACAACTTTTGAAAATCGAAGCATTTTTACTGCTCCAAAAGTTGTCGTCAGACACAAAAAAAAAAAAAAAAAACACACATCATTGTAAAATCAATACATTCATCACTTCGTTCAGAATCTAAAATGTCTATAAGAAAATCAAATTAAATTTTTATGAGCGTTTGAAATTCATATTTTTACAAAATTTGATATTCACTTGATTTCTCATGTAACGATTTTCTTATTTGTAATTAAAAAACGAATGACTGTAGATACTTGGAAATTTCACTGAATGTTTATATTAGAATTTTCTATACACGATAACATTTTGAAAATAATTTGACTTTTTTTGAGCTGTTTACGTACATTGTCAGTTTTAAATTTTTTTAGTTTTTTTTCTGTGAATATCAATACAATTTTATTTGTTGGGTAAAAAAGCGTGAAAATCTAATGCAAGGTTACTTCAGATATATTGTCACATCAGCAGTTGAAAAATATTGAAAACTCATAGGCACAATTTTTTTTTATAACCATTTAAAGTTCAAATTTTGACAAAATTTATCAAATTTAAAATTTAATAAATATTTTGTAGTTAAAAATTTATAAAATGTTCAAA
>NC_042494.1:69668531-69699251 GCF_005508785.2 Acyrthosiphon pisum | reverse complement strand
TGACACGAATTTCGAACTAAAACGTATCACGATGTGGTATAAATGGGAGAAATTGGAAAAAAATCGTCGGACGTTTAACAACAGATCACTCCGTATAATACAAATAGCGTATAGTATGGCTGCAGTGGTGTGTGGTGCCCGAAGTAATGCAATAACGTTTCCATGCCAGAAGAGGGTTATGCACTTTATACGAATACGCGTTGTATATATAAACCTACCACCCGTATAATAATAATAATAATATATTATGTCCATTGTGTGTACCAACGAATTATAATAATACATTATATTATGTGCTTACACGTGTAAACGAAACGCTGCGTAATGTCAAGACGTGTTATATCGTCGTCCCACGACGTTTTATTTGTTTTATATATTATATTATATTTATTGCGCGCACACGCCCACCAACGTGCACCGAAAACGGACGTTCTACGGGGCAAATTCGCGTAAAATGTCGTGCGGACAAGGGTGTGTATAAAAAAAAAACTACGCAAATTCGTCGCACGTAATAATATTATGCACACATAAAATATGTCTAATAAAAATTCGTGTATCGATGATGCGTGCTTGCATATAATATTATAATTATAATATGTTATAATTTTTACTGGACATACCGCGGCCAAGATAAAATAATATTATACTTCAACTATGGTATAGGTATATGCATAGCGAGGTGATCCGTTTGGTCGGTTACAGTTGAATTCCGTCTGTAAATCGCACTGGGCAATATATAATATAATTGATCGAAATGGACAGGCTGCCGATTAAGTTTTTTTTAAACTTCGTATTCGGAATAGTTTTTCTTAACATCGCGATGTACAATAGATAAACTGAGTGAATGATTTATAATATATAATATTGTTTTTAAGTATGGATGTGGTATGTATTATTATAATATGTTTTCAAGTGAGAAGTAAGGCACAACATCGTTCGTCTAAACTTAAAAAAATTATGGGTTGATGTAGATTAAAAAAAAAAAATAATAATAAATGGCAATTATTCAACTCTGCTGTACACTGGAGAAATGTTAAGAAAAGTACTTTGTTTCAGAACATGGAAATACAATTATGTATTGTCATTTAAAAATAAACGTGTATACGAGAAAAAATTATCTACAAACAAAAGTAAGTACTTTAAATTGTCGTGTAAAAACGTATTTTTCAAAATCACAAATATGTAAGGAGAAAATCGGTGTACCCTATATACATAATAATAATAGTATTGATTTTTGAAAATCATAGGTACGTAATACTGCTGCAGACTCAGGGAATACAGGAACATGTATAGGTACAAGGATGAACTCGTTTCGTTACGTCAATAAAGAAAAATTGAAAGTTTTGTTAAAAGTTACATTTATTTATTTTTTCGAAAAGTAAATGAACTAAGTTAAAAATCAGTTATTTTTTTTTTTTAACTGAATATACTGTGTAATAAATACATTTGATAATACTACACACACGAAATACAATATATTAAAGGTTTTATAGGTAATAAAAATAATACATACAAGAGTAATCAATATAGAATCATAACGGATAGAGAAGCAATCCTATGATAGACTCTAGTGCTCTACCAACAGAAGTTATTGTTATCTTTTGTTATAAAATCTAAAAAAAAAATGTATCTTAATAATATTAAGTTTGGATGACTATTTCCGGAAAACTTTCTATTAATAAAAATAAAAACTCACCTAACCTAAGTTATAAATTGTTTACGTCAATATTGTTTAAAAGTTCGTGGTATCAACGTTTCTTGAGATTTAAGATGTCAAACTTAGTGGTCTGGCAGTGTTATTGTTGAGAGATTTTCAAATATTAATGTATTTGGATTCGACTATAACAACTTTCAATGGAAATGTATCTATATAAAGTTGTATTTATAAACGTTATTTTGATTCCTATTGGAGTCCAAAAATAGTGCATTCAACATTTCGAGAGAAGTTGTGGTGAATTCTTCCAAACGAATGAAAAACGATAAGGATGTTTATACCACCACGAATTATACCAGTGATCCAGAAGTGACACCAATGTAAAAAATTCGTTATGTAAGAATAAAAGTAACTCGTTATGTGCAGTTACAAGTTTAATTAAAAGTATTTTTTATACTTTTCAATCGTTTAAAGTTGAGCATTCAGTTGAGCCATTACGGCGAAAAAATTAATTAAAAAATTAAAAAAAAAACATCCAACGAATTACATTCCGTCGATTTCTCACCGATATTTGGTTATCATTTGTTGCATAATATTATTGCTTCGTATTGTAGAGGGGAAAAGTTTGCGCCCAATGAATAATATATAATATTCAAAGTGCCATTATTCGTTACCTATTAAGTATTTATCAAAGTGGAGTACGATGTAATATGATATATGGGTATTACGTATACAAATCATATAATATAATATAATCGCCATACTATGTGACCGAGTAAAATCATATGACTTTTTTGTTGTTTGTGAACTGAGAATATTATATTACGCTCGTTAGATTTTAGAATATGATTTTCGACGCCTTGTAAAATTTCGTAAAAAAAGTAAAAATTGAATTTATAGTTTTTGTATTTAGTTCGATTGTAATAATAATAGGTATTTAATCTTATCATTTTCACTTTTCAGATCTGAATTTTTGTGACTTTTTTCACGACAGTGACGAATCATATAATACTATTATACATAATATTATTCTGTTGACGGAGTTACTCACAAAATTGTCCAGTTTGTTTTTTTTCTTATCTACCGAGCTTCAGTTATTATTACACCCGATAAAGATACTAATATTATTATAAAATTACGATCAATGAGTGGTGACAAATACAAAATAGGTAATATGTGATTACACTAAATTATAAAATCTTGGCCATTAAACTGTACACATATTTTTGCACCTCTCTAAATAGGCACATATATTATGCACGTCTGTATGATCGTGAAACATAAATTACGATATAATTACGGTTGTGCGTGGTAAAATATTATAATATCTCCTTGCTCAGTCCCTCCAAAATTATTTTTATGACATTCTATAGAGCGACGTTAGGTTTTTATAGTGTTAACAATGTAATAAGGTATTGCGATATGAAATAATCCAAAGACGATTTCAGATTTCTATAATTCGATCCGGTTGCCACTCACCCACGGGTGTCCCGAAGGGGGTGGGGGAGACAGGTATTATGTTTACCACCCAGTTCACTGAAACATTTATATTATATTTGTATTATCATAATAATGTAATTTTGTAATCTAACAATGTGTAATTTGTACATTTAAAACCTATAGTTATAATATATTATGATATACCGTATTGATACGCGTTCATTCGCGATTTATAATAATAATTTAACACTTTAATATTATTATAGGAGATCCAATCGTTTATATAATGTTTAAAATTTAAAGCAACACAATCACGTCAGCAATATCATCAAGATGAAAATGTCGACACATAATACCATTGGTTATAATGGCACTGTATAATATTAAATATTACAGGTGTACTGCTATTATAATAATTGTCAACTCACGTTTTTTGCGAGCCATTTCCCGTAACTCAAGTGCGCCGGAACATGGTCGGGCCCGACTGCCAGTGCCGCCTTGTGCCACATTTCGGCTTCTCTGTGTCTGTTGAGTTGCGCCAACGCGTCGCCGTACAAACTGAACAGTACCTGCAAACGACAATAACTATAACGTACGTTCAAGATGGCTTTACATCGCAATCGAATATAAGGGTGAAATAGGGGTGCCTATTTACCCCCTAATACGCTGATATTTTATCGGTTCCCCGGTAAAATGGTTCGTATCGGAAGGGGTGAGAAAAAAGCCCGGAAAAATATTATAATAAATTATTATTGCAGCCTTGGGATGATATCCATATCGACGAGGAGAAAAATGAGATAGTTGAGGGAGGAGGTGGTGATAAATATTATCTAGAGTGAGTAACTCGTTTGAATCACAAACATTTTTTTATGAATTCGCGCGTTTGATGTTGGTATTATTATTATTTTTTTTTGATGAAATAAAACCCGACAACACGTATATTGGATAAATATCTACCTAGTAAGTATACTTACTTGATTTGCTACGTCTGTTATTGAGAACGAAAACTCACAAACACTGAATATAGTATATCATTATTGCAATATAATATTATATTTTGTACACGAAAATTCTGGTAATTCTTTTCTATCGTGGGATATTTATGTGGTTATAAATCCGTTGAGGCATAACGATATGTATAATATTATTCAACACGAGAGGGTTGTACAGTTGGCTCTAGTAGAATGTTTAAACGAGCTTGAAAACTGTTGTACGTACAAACTAGTAAATAATAGTTAGTTTTTGATCAAAAATCTCTGCGTTGTGCACACGTGAAAAATGTTCAAATAAAATATCCAAAAATATTATATTATATCGGACGCTATAGTAATTATTTATTATGGCAACGATTGAATTACTCGTGGCCTATCGTTGAACATTATTATATAAACATATTTCGTTATTTATATTTTTTATTCCAAATATGTACCTCTATAATAATATTATCGCCACGAGTCCGTATATAATAACTATATACCGAGTATAGTATACTATAGTATATAATATTATAGTGTTTTCGAGGTATATATTTTTTTAGTTTGAATAATATTTTAATTTTGTTTATAGTCGACCACTGATACGGTTTGTTAATTACAATACTCATCCACCGAGTATTTTATGGTATCAATTAATTTATTAAATAAACATTGTATATGCCCGTCGAACGGTGATGTCAGCTTTTCAAGTATTACATTTTCCACTCACTATTTAATTCAATAATTCATTCCAATATGTATAGTATAATAACAGTTATTAAACGTAACGTAATTAGTTTATTATTTTTTATCGTAGGTATAAATTATATTTGTTAAAAAAAATGGCCTTTCGAATACTCCACCGTGTCCATATATTATATGGCCCGAGTGGATTTCGTTCTAGCTAGTTTATATTGCACTAGTGACGTATCAGATATTATATCTCGAGTATTTGATCGAGTTCTGCACGAAAGATTATTTATCAAACTTAAAACGTCTCCGTCTCTTATTCAATATCTTTTAATTAAATCTTTCTCAAATGATCGACATTTGCTCCAGTCGGTTTCGGCTCCCAATTAAAGTATTATTGCGTTACTGTCGCGGTGTACATATTATTATATAGATATATTTGAAATTTGCCGGAGATCACTGTAAAGTTACGTCCGGTCTGTTCTAGACTAAGAAGAATATATACGATATCACCATTGTTCTCTCTGGCGTGGTTAGGCGTTTTTGGACTTCAAAGTTAGGCTAACCCGATATAAGTTTACGCAACCATATTTCGCATCTAGATTGACTTAAATTCGGCGAACTTTGTTGTTGGTTGCCTTTGTCGCTGAATACATAATACTATACTAATTTATACATTGATCAAACAATATAATATTATTTCTACGTATTCAATATATATATGCAGGGAGTCCCGAGAGGATATACCCATTAGCGGAGACTCGCCATCCGAAAAAAAACCGGTTTTTGCTGTTTTACCTATACGCTAAAAAACTATTAAAAATTATGAGATAATGAAAATAAAATATTGAAAAGTTAACATTTTTATAAAAATAAACTCAATAAAATGATTATCTTTAGTTATTTCAAAAATAAAAAAAACTTTTTTACCAAAAAAATTAATTAAATTAAAAATAAATATAAGTGTAGTCCTTGTTTCTACGAGTCTAATAAAAAAAAAAAACAGATTTTATGATATATTTATCATCTCATGGTATATCGCAATGGGTTCATCCTCGCGGGACACTATGTTTATGTATATATGTATTGAATACGTAGAAATAATATTATATTGTGTATTGTATAATATAATATATATATATATACTTATAACGTGTCGTACGAAGTCTCTTATTATTTGAAAGCGTTTAAAAATAACTGACTTAACGGAATCAAATGAATTCCGAAAAGTATACCGTACACGTGAACTACTAAAACATTGTTTACGCTCGACTTTTTTAATTGTTAACTTTGTGCAACATAAAATGTTTATTTCACTAAAGAATTCACCTACGCAGAGAAGCTGTGCACTTTTATAATCACTTTTATAATTTCCCACGAAATTTATTGTTTTAATCCACTCATGATATTAGTGCGAGCTTATGTTCAAACTTTACTGGGTAATCCCGGCCATCGGATAAATCCTAGTCGGTGTCGTGCCTTGTTGCAAAACTAAATCCTATTAAATGTATTACATTTTCTCGTACTGCTCGCGCATACTTATCATGTGTTTCTATTCTTTACAAAATAAAAAAAAGGTTAATTTATTTCTTGTAAAAAAAAAAAAAATATACTCCCGAACGACTGAACAAGATACTAGAAAATGGACAATACGGTAGTCATGCCATTAAATTGCCTATTCAGGACGCCGTGTTACCATAGTTATTAATTATTATGTTAGAAAAAAAAAATATGACGTAGGTAAATTCTACGAGATAATAATGTTGTAGTGGATCATATGTGTGATACACCTTTATATACTAAAAACTTAGAAGTACAAAATATATAAATATTGACAATAGGGAAGAAGGCTTACTATAGACATATTATTATATTATAGTCATCCGAGTACACGCATATGCATATTATACAATTGTTAACATAATATGTTATATTTGAATATAACGTATTATATTATAATATAAGACACACACAATATTAAGTTCATTAGTTCTGTGACAACAGCAGCCCGCAAACCAGGAAACTTAGGATAACCATACTATTCATAAGTCTTTCGTTATTTTTTATTTCATAACAACTGTGTAATAATAAAACATTTAAACTATAACATAGCCTTAGACCTATCTTTCCAAAGCTCAAAAGCTACGATTAAAATATAATTCAAATAGGCTCTGAAAACCCTCACTGAATTACCTATATATAACAGGTTCCCCAACCCCGTTACAGTATTATATCGAATAATTTACAATCCAATTCGAATGCCAAGGAATTAAGCATAAATATTACATGGTATTTTTTATGTTTAAACCTTATTCGAGTACACTACATATGAAGAGGAACCAAATTTTTCTTCTACGGATAAGAATCTTCGATTTATGTGTGTTTTTTTTTTTATATACAATACATGGGCATGATTGTCCATATTTAAGTAAAAAAAATTGACAGTGTTGTTATGGCACCACTGTTCATTATCGTAGTGTGTATGTCGAAAGCCAAGGTGCCAAGTTCAATGTGTGTGTGTGTGTGTGTGTCGTTACAACTTGGTGTCTAGGTCTTCGACATACACACTATGATAATAGATAGTGGTACTATAACAAGTGTCGCGAGTGTTAAGTATTTGCGATAACTGTGAAAATTAAAATTCGAATAAAAAAGGTCGACTTGGTTCCTTAATTTTTAGACAAAAGTCGTATTATATAGTTTAAAACACGAAACGTGACACTCATACCTTACCACGGTTATGGAGTAGGTGGAGCATGTGTGGTGGCGTTTTGTTTTACCGAACCGTTTAATGGCGGGAAATCATAACGGACGACAAAAAACAATACAAAACACCCACAACCGAACAAGGGTGAAAACAAAGGGTCAGCAGACGACGACGATGACGACGATGACTACAACGTTGTGTTAATTATTAACGCTAACACGAAGGGCGAAAGGCAAAAAGGGCGCGTTGAATAAATAAATAATACGATAAAAAACCACGAAAACACTCAACCCAAGATTAGTCGGAGTCACGTGTTAATTTTTTAGTGTTTTTACCCCGAGCACCTATAATGATATTATTACATCGGTTTTTTTCCAAGCACCTCCTCTTTTATTACACGATGGCGTACCGCAAAGATTCAATGTTGTCGGATTTTCGACCGTTTTTTGCCGCTGTTCTCGGTACTTTTTACTCGATCCTTTTTGTATTTTTTTTTTCACACGCATTACCTATCGCCACCAAAACGTGACATATGTCGACGTGACCACATAGCTCTGTACATCCTCCACAAATTCAGCCACGAGTTTTTTTGTTCTGTTCCTCCATCACATTTTAGATGACGTTATTTCAGGGCATTTCTACGTTCCGGACAAGCGTCTTGTCCGAAGCCGTCAGAATTTTCAAATAGTGAAGACGATGCTATTTTTTTTGCCGTCGCTATAAGTCGAGCACGCTTACGACGTTCAAAGTGTTTTACAAGAGGTAGGTTTTAGTGAAACAATATTATATCAATGCGCGAGCACCAGACTTTTGCTATCGGGGACTGTTTATGTGTGATATTATTTGTTTTGGTTACCATAATGAAAGTATAATAAATATTATTCAATAATGCTCACCCGAGAGTTGTAGTATGGTGGCAGTATGGTGACTGCGTGCTTGTAAGCCTGCACCGCATCAGAGTACCTGCCTCGATCGGCGTGCAGTTTACCCAATGTGACCAGTGCCGACACCCTGCTGGTCTCGTGGTTCACAGGGTCCTTGGAATGCGAACCGTCCAACGAACTGCATAGTTTCAGTACGGACTCCGCTTCCTCACATCGGCCCATCGTTGCCAACAGCTGCCCCATGTTCAGGTACGCCACTGTGGAGGAAAATACATTGTTAGTATAGGTACATATTATATTATATATTTTGTTCAATGATGTATAATAGTTATTGTGGGGAGGGGACAAGAGTATGATATTTGGAAGGCCTGCAGGGAAGACGAATATTATTTTTGTGAGACACCGGACGTACGTATTATACAGTTATTCGAGGTTATCGAGTTTTGTCCGTAGAGCTAATTGAGCTTAAAAACTGACTTATGAAATATTCAGATTTTGGTTACTATTTTTTTGTTTTTTTAAAGATTTTAATTTTTAAAAGTTGTTATAAAAGACTGTTAAAGTAATGCCACAAATCGTTGAATGTTTTAAGATGTATTTTTCAGGCGTTATTTAAATAAAATAAAAAAATCAAAGACCAATGTGATTTAAACAAAAGTTATACTGTTTCAAAAAAAAAAATAATGTACCTAAACCTAACCATTATACAAAGCGTGATTGTTATTACTGTAAAGCCGGTGTTGATCTTATTGTATGGCCAACGTTCTACGTAACTAGAAATTTCCTACATTTTTACCACTTATTAAATAATATCTAACTCTTATATCCTTAATGCACGCTGCGATGTAATAATAAACGTGGAAAACGAAAACGGATGCGCTCGATTGAGAGTTAATGAATTGAACTCGAAATATCTTTGTAACCATCTGAATTAGTACCTATTGGTCACATCGGTTGTGTCATCACCAGTGGCGTTCTCAGGAAATTCTCAGGGGGAGGGGGGGTTATGGAATTATTTCTAGAAAAATAAGTAGGTGTGCAATCGGTGCATGAAAAAAGACGGGCACGTGCAATCGCTATTTTTTGTTTTATTTAGGCAGGTAGTCAAGTCCGATTACATTTGTTTTAAATTTAAAATTTCAGTGCAATAATATACATATTATATATACAAGTCATAACCAACTGGGCTCTGTATCCGAATCATTCATTCGAATTTTCGGTGATTAAATACCGGAATAAAAAATTTAAACAAACGTTTGGGGGGGTCTAATAACCATTACTATTTGGGTTGATAAAGGTTAATACGGGTATTTAGTAATTGGATTAAAACCTAAGAAAAATAAAAGAGTAATCAGATACACATGACGTGTATAAATATTTACCACAATAAATACATTTTGTGTTTAACGTCAAATTTATCTAGCACACATCATTAAAAAATAAAAATAAAAATTAGAATAATATTTATGTTTATTTTATTACATATAATATATTAATAATTAATACATATTTAAAAAAAAACCATTGATCTTAATAGTAATTGGTTATTTTAATTTTTAAATAATTATTCAAATTTGTAAGATAAAAAAAATGTTCGGGTTTCGGTTAATACCTACGGGTGTTTTTGAAAAAAAAAATCCTTTGGTTTGTATATGTTTCGAGTGGTTGATCGTTGAGGTTTTTTTGGGGGGGTTTAAGGGTTTGGGTTAATTTGGGTGCAAAGCCGTGGCTATAATACAGTCGAAAATAATTTATTTTTAGCAGATAAACATTCACTGGCACAATTGATTTATAATTAAAATTTCCCGGCACTGCAATTGAATTCCATCCGCACCATGACCAATGCCTATAATTCTATCCTAACCGTCCCCATCGCCACCAATCGTATAATAATAATATTAATAATATTATAATCCTATACCGTGCGTGACTGGTTATTACCGCACAGGTATATAATAATAGCGACGACGACGACGATAATGCGCAAGGAAAACAGACACGCGGTGGGAAAATTCGACCTCACGAGACCCTTAAAATAATATTTGGCCGCCTAATAGTAAATCGGATATAAATCCAACCCGTCGTCGCGTTCAACAAACAAGGGAACGTGACACGCGCGCCTCTATTTACATAAGTACAAGCGAGAGATAACAGCGAATGCGATAATTAACAACGAGTACATAATATATTATAAAATATTACGCTATATTAGGGGTTTAAAGGATAATGTCCTCCGTACCAGGTTTGTTTCTCTTCAAACAACCTTTTTTAATGTGTATTTTTGTAAAACCATTAATCGGGTCGGATGGCCGAGTCGCGACGCTTTTTAATCAGTTTAATATTTTTTGCTGTGCGTTGTTTGAACTTTTTAAATCCAATCTTTTAAACAAAACTCAAATTAATAATTTAATATTTAAATACGTATTTGAACGAATTAGTCTGAAATAAATTATTCGCGAGGGGACCTGTTACATTATAAATTATAATAATATTATCTATTTCAGTCAAACATGATCACCCACACATTTCATCATTTTGTTTGTTATTTCTTTCCATTCTCATTTTTTGAATTTTTAATAATATATTTGAAGCTCATAATAACATCTACTTCTGCGGTGATACAAGTTTATAATAGTCCGCGTGTTTTAGAAAGAAGTTTTTTGACCAAACAATAAATTGTTTATCGACAATAATTAAAAAAACAACTTTATATATAGGTACAACATTTGGTATGCCAATAAATAACTCAGAAAGAGTCAAAATACCACGACCTTCAGCTAAAGGAATACATTGTACGGGTCTCGACCGAGTCGACCATCATTCTCCGATATTGATAGCGTTATTATGGACGTATCTGCCCTGGCGGTCACCTCTATTATACACCGAGCTCAGGTTCCATGTACGGAAATATTATTATGGTCGTTAATATATTATAGTAAACTCGACATGTCCAAAAATATCGAATTTGAATAAACGCACGATTAAATGATAAAACGGGCGTGGAAACATAATATACCTAATACGGTTATGGTTATAATAATATTATGGTTCGATTCGACGGCTATAATATTCTATTCACGTGGTTGTATAGGTTACCGGTCTGGGACACGGTAACAGAACCATTATCGGGAGAGCTGCAGCCGACGATAGCGGTTGTCATTAAATCGCATTGAGATAATAATAATTATTATCGCGACTATGCCGAAATTAATACATCGAACGGGTCCGATGACCTTCGTCGTCCTCCGATTGAGCTTTATTATAATATAGCCGTCATTGCCGCAGTGGTCACCACCGGTGGATTTTGGGTTGCTCGTGGGTTATTTTAGGTTTGATTCGCCACTGGTCACCTCAATAGTAGCCCGAGATCAGATTTCACGTAGACGACTTTCAGTGGAAAACAATTCCTTGAGAGGAGAACAGAACTAAGCAACGGGGTCGATTGTGTGTACATAATATATGAGCGCGTTCCGTGTATACATTATTATAAGACAATATAATGTGGTTTCGCGAGTATTTTGTGAGTACCGTTCTCTGTGGCGATAAACATGATATTATAATATACTTTTGACGGTCGATAAAATGAAACCGGACTAGAGACGTAAGAAATAGAAAAGAAAAGTTTAAAAGTAAAACTGCGGGATAAACGCAGCGTTCGACCGTGGTTTCAATATACCACTAAAATCAATTAACTTCCGTTTCCGCGTACTTTCCATTTGTTAATTGTCGACTTTTTTTGAAAATTAAGAATACATACAACGAAAATTGTACAGTGAAACAATATTATATTATAATCATATATCGGAAATATTGTTGATAACTATCATATACAATGTGCACATAAAAACCGTAAATATTTAAAACGATAACAAGTGGTTGTTTGCCGAGGTCGGCTGTTATTGTTTAGGGCCAGTGCAATGTCTCGTTTTCTTTTATATCACGTTCTACGGTAGTTATGATCTATGGCTATCGTCTCTGAGAGAGTCAGATACAATAAGTCATCGTTATTTTTTATTACAGATTATGAGAACATAGGGAATGGTGGATGCTATAAAAATATAAAATACGTAAAATTTTATTTATTCGAAGATAAAAACAAAATTAAATCACCAAGTGCTCCACGACCGACCTGAATTTGGAATGACGCCGTCGTGTCGTTGGCTTCAAATATTCTATCGTTGTAGTCTAAAAATGTTCTGGCTAATTGTATTTTTGTGTACAAACGCGAATGCGTTTTACATGTTGGCGCACATATTTATTTTTCGTTCCACGACGAATATTATATACCAGGGTGGCCAGCGAGAAGAGACTCGCGAGCCACCAAATATATTAATAAAAATTGAAGAGCCAAGATGTAAAAAAAAAAAAAGGTCATAATATTATTATATATTATATGACCTTTTTTTTTTTTTTTACATCTTGGCTCTTACGTTAATTTACGTCTAATGTTACGTTAAGATGCGAGCAGCAAAAGTCTAAGACGCGAGCGGCATGCGGCTCGCGAGCCGCGGTTTGCCCACCCCTGTTATATACCATAAGAATACCCGAAGAAACGACTGTGAATATTTGAAAAATGTTAAATGAATCTTACTTTTGACGCTACTAAACATTTTTGTTGGTCTAAAGAGAGATTTAAATGTCGTTAAATATTTAGAATAGTAGTCGATATTATAATATTATGGTCGTTATGATACACTGTTTTCGTCATTAATTTCGCGTTCCAAGAGCCAAGATGACTGCGGGACTGCATAATTTTATTTTTGTCAGTATGTCTCATTATACGACTGGGTTAGATCATCCTAGCCCCGCCACCATATGAAAAAGTGCAAGTACATGGCTGGCATAACGAAACGGTCTGCAATGATGGTCAAAATATCGTTTAAGTACTTACTTCATATGGGCGCGGTTCGGACCGTCGGCGTCAAGTCTCGGATTATTTTACCTGCTTTTTATCTATGCTCGTTAGATTCTGTTTTCTAGCACAGCACGTTTGGAACCAAGCCTAGAAATACTGATCTCTCTGTACATATCAGTATATCACATTGGGATAGAGATAGAGAGTGAGAGAAGTACAAAACGGATGTATTTTGCCGGTCGCCAGCGCCCATCCTGACACTTTATACATATTATATATATATATATTTATTTACGACGACAATCTTATTTATTTGAAAGAGGAGCCGACCGCGCCACCGAGTCGATATCGGCTGACAGAGAATAAAAATAAATAATGCTGGGCGTGTGACTCATAATTGAGAAGCATTTTCGAGGCGAACACGAGTCAATAATATATATACGCACACCCATATGGGTGCGTGTGTGTGTGCGTGCGTGCTTCCCACAGAGCGATTCACACTAACCACCCACCCGTTCATCCATCGCGAGGTCCAAAAACGTATTGCACACGCACACATAGATATCGGCAGCTTCGATTGCCGAAGAGGGTGGGAGAGGGATAAAGATATACGTCTTCATTATTGTATACGTGTACAGTGATCGAAATCCAGAATGAAAAAATCTTCGCCGACAAAGGTTAGTTTTTCTATGACATATTTATTTATTTAGATATAATATGTCACCGGAAAAGTGGGACATATTCTGACCATAGAATCCTATTTGACCTTATTATATGATTCAATCATTATAATAATATATATAATGGTATTTTGTGAATTGTGTGAATTGTGTCATAACAATATTGAAAATCATACAAGTTGTTACACTGGGTGCTTATGACATGGTCACTAAAAATATTATGATATATTAAGATCTTGGATTTTAAAACAGACGATTTCATGGAGCGATCGGAAAAGCCACAATAGTGGTTCCAGTAAGCAATTACTACAAAATTCGAATAAAATAATATTATAATATACTTAATCAATACTCGTTGTAAGATGTTTGATCCTAGTAATTTTTAAATGTGATAACTACCGTTTTAAGTAATCGAGTCTTACTTTGGTCATTGAAATAACCATTTAAGTACAAATTAGGACTAGGTAATGAATAATGATACTTTAATAAGGAAGATTGATAACTGATAATGTGCCACAAAATTGTAGATTTTTTTTTATAAAAAACAAAATTTATGGTATCTAAGTGTATTATTTTTTCGCTGCCCCCCCCCCCTCCATGAGAAAAATTTCCGCGGGCGGCTTTGCTATAACTGTACACCATTATGTTATTGTCTGGTACGATAATTATTTGTACTTCTCGTCGGACACGTCACGAATTATAGACACAGCCACTTCGAAAACAATTGGGCCACGTGCAGTGCGCAGCAAAATATAACTGCAAGGACATTAATGCGTTTTGATTAATTAATTCGATGGTCGTCGTTTGGTTTGTATACATTTTAAAAACGACGGTCCATCGTAACAATTATCATATGGTACCATTATTATAATATAATCAATGCGGTCACATGAGCGAATGTTCCAACAACAACAACAACAATAACAATTGATAATAAAGGATGAGCACCGTTCGATAAAACCTCTCATTTGTATTTGTCAATTCGTCGCGCCGCGTTAATAACATTTTGATATATTATAATAATGATAATCATTGCGTCGTACATGTCCCAATTATTTTAGTTACCAAATTCGCCATAACACGACACGGAACTACACGACACAACACGCGTAATGTCGAGTGGATAGCAACACATGATATTATTATTGTGGTAATGTGAAAAAAAAAACAAAATAAATTCCAGTCGACGACCTGCTACGATTAGTTTGAGCACATTTTAACATTTTCCAACGCGGACCAATCATTTGCACTCAAATAATATAAAAAAAATATTAATCATCACTCGTTTGCGAAATAATAATATTATACCAATCGTTTATGTTCTAACTTCTAAACGTATAAACCCTTCCCCTATTGTCGAAATTATTTACTCAGCTATTTAATGTAGGTATAAAATTGTATTATGTTTGCGTGCTTGTTTTTTGTTTTTTTTTTTAGAAGATAAACATACGTCGACTTACACAAATATGAATAAAAATACTTCAAAACGTGTGTAACCACACTCAATACAAGTCCATGTAAACTTCGAAAAAAAGAAAGTATAATAATATATATTATGTATATAAGTATATAACTTAATATCTAATGATTTTCCTTTTTGTAAAATTGAATGTTATATAGTATAATATTATATTATTGCGTTTATCCCGATCTCGGTTTCGTTGTAGGTAGTTCATAATATTGTTATCTATTGGAAGTATATAAATATAATAATTCATAATATAGCTCTAAATATTTTTTTCGGTTTGACGTATAACTGCCACCAGAAGAAATATATAGAGACGATATATATTATTATTATTTCGTATATTGCGCAGACTATAATAGTACTACCCACGGCGAGTTTTATAAAAGTGTTTTTGATGAAGTTTAACCTTTCGAATAGGTATAGGCTCTGATCGATTTGTATCAAAGAAATTGTCAAAGTGAAGTTTTATTGTTTAACGAAATGGTGTCCGGATATTATATTACGAGTATGTTGTTACATTTCGACGGTGAGAACCTATTCGGTAGTCGAATCGGTACCTATTTATACGACATTGAAAGCGATAATAATATCGTATCTCGAGAAATCATGCGATCTCATCGAGAGAGGGAATCAATTTAAATTTCAGGAGGGGGGGGCATTTTAATAGTTACACTTTCAGAATATTTATTGACTGTTGTGTACTAGAATGAAAATAGGTTATAGCCCTCCTATATAAATTCATCACGCTATGTCTATGCCTACAATAAATTGAGGTAACCTATATTATAGTAAATAATAAATGTGGACAAATTTGTCTTCTTAAAGGGAAGTTATAATAATTATAAAATTGAATTTCATATAACGTTAAAGATTTTACACCGTGTAGGTTTAATCTAGTTTAATTATGCCATTTTTCTGATATCGATAACCAAATTTTAAATGTATAAATAATATTTCATGATTTGAATTTTAAAATAAATCTGTGCTTTAAACAATAAAACGATTATATTTTATAATCGAAATACGATTTTATATTTTATTCTAAGCATTTTCAATGGAACTTGTACCTCCTATTTGTAACACCCGAGATACACGTATCCATTTGTAACTCGTATTTAGAATTTATATAGGTACATTGATTTAGATTTAACATAATATAACTTGTACATGCAGATTACGTCATATTTTATCGAGTAACTTTTTGAGCATTGCTTGCCGCGATATTGAACTCGAAAAACATTTAATACCCCAAATATCGTGTTATGTGTACGAACTGTGTCCACTTGATGTCGCACTCGCGTTGAGTGTTAATAAATAACAATTAAAAATAATTGTGACTTAACCTACACGCGTATGGGTATTTACTTAGGAACGATACGTACCTAATAAACTTAATTTAACGACTTAGAATTCGAGATTTATTTCATTTTATGACTGGAATCTTACTCAAGTTGTCACTATAATATTATGTATATACGTTTCGGACGTTATTTTCTGTCTTAAACTATAACAATTAACTATTAAGCACATCGTAATAATATTGGTATAGTAGTAGTCGTAATTGAGTTTATATTAGTATATGTTCAATGAAATTGAGTTTAATATATTTTTTTTATTAAATACTGTGAACTCCGCGCCAGTTGTCGTACTTTACACACGCGGGCGAGCACAAGTGCTGTTCTTTATATCTCAAATGTGTGCAAATACTAATTTCATTTGAATGCTAAGTGAAATAATTTATTTCACATTTATATTATAGTTCCAATGTACGTTAATATAATATGTTCAAACAAGTATAATTTAGTGTTCTAAATAAGTTATAATATAGGCAGAATATCTGCAGTTAATTCTGGTTGCTAGTTATCATACTTATTACATATTATATACCGTCTACTACACTGGTAATGGAGTTATTTTCTCGGTTATATCAAAGGTACGTATTAAACAGCCTATTGGCTGAAGATAATTATTGAATATTTTATAACGTTCGTCGTATGACACAATATGTTAAAATTATTTTTATATTATTATTACTGTAACGTCTTCTCTCCACCTATCGATGACGACAATCGTTAAATTACTAATAATGACAATTATATATCGCTGGGTTATAATTATATAATAAAGCAGTTTGATAGTAAAATATATTAGTTATCTAATCATTTTTCTTTCTTGAAGTACAAAAGTTAAAGTTATAAATTCTTATGTTCAGTGTATAATTATTGTTAAATTTATTTGTATACAAATATATTATTACATACGTCGTACGTTGCATAAAACATCACGCTCGGAACGAGAAATATTGAGACTTTGGCTCGAGGCAATACACAATTGTATTTTGCAAAGTCTCTGTGCTGTATTTGCAAAAATTGACAATAATAAAATAAAATAATATATTCGCATGTCGCGGGCTCCTTCTGAAAAAGGTGCTATCTCAAAATATAAAATTGTTCAGGAGAGCCATTTTAGACTATTTTCAAATTGAAACTGTATCATATTTTTTTGTAATGAATGATTTTTTATGATTGGTACTGGATTGAAACAAACTAGCGATTTTTTGTTTTTTTTTTAATCAAAACTTTATGTAAAAATCAAAAATGTAAAAAATGTCCCATAAAAACCAAAAATGTCTTCACAAAGAACCTATTTAGGTCGTTAATTTATTATTTTTTTCACATTATTAGAACTTTTTTATTTTAAATTAAATACATGTTTTCACTAAGACGTTATTAACCACAAAACAATAAATAACGTGGCATTGGCTTTTCATTTAAATAGATTCCTATTTACAAGACCGTACCTGGGGAGGGACTAAAGGTTCAACCATCCTCCCATGAAATTTCCTCAGATTATGTAAATTGTTATAATTAATTATTTATTTAAACAATTTAACATTAATGTAATAGGGTTTTGATATGCATTAATAATATTGTTCCATCATAATATCATTGTTGTATGGTTGATACAATGAATACAAGATAGTAGTTTTTGGTTATCACTAATTTATTTTATCATGTATAACTTTTTGTTTTTATCACTATTGTTAAGAACCAAAAGGTTTTTTTTTTTGGATCTCTATAAAGAAACGAATGTGTAAATTTGATAGATTTAGCACCTTTTTGTTCTGGATAACTAATTAATATGTAATGAACCAACAACGTTGGATATGCGCTTGGATTATAGAGCAATGATCAATAAACTCGTGTCTATCGAAAAGTGGACTTTCAAAAAAATCAATTTAACTAATATTTTGGTCTGATCCCATAGTGTGTCATGTAAATGGATAGTATTCATCTGCGTCAACTGACGAGAGGAGATACAACAAATACTATCGGTGAGAGACGAGTTTACGCTGATTGTTCTGGAAACAAACGCGCCCGGCGATAGCGCCGTGCGCGAGTTGTTATATTTTTATTCGCGTCGTTTGTACGAAGTTTTTGCGTTTCTGATCAAGCAAATAATGCAGTCAGACCAAACACTCTCGTATATAATAGACGGTCACGAGCAATCAATTTTCACCGATACAGAACTATATAATATGGCGATGAAGCAACTAATAAGCAAATATAATATGTCGAAATGGGATAACATAAAAGTAACATTAACATTGTTATTATTAAATATTACTACAGCCTACAGGTTAATATTATGTTATAAATTATAAGTATCTTGTACATGTATCGTGTTTTTTAATAATCCTTAATTAATAAATTATTAGTTAAGACAGTAATGTTCGATTTAGTGTAATTATATTATATTGTTTAATTTCGTAAGATATAATAAAGACACATGCAATACAACAAGTTTAACATCCGAGTTCGTGGTGTTTTAGTATTTCATGTCTTGTAAATGAGTAAAATATATTATATCCGACCTCGTGTGGTGAAACACGTCCGTGGAACATAATATTATACTATATACCACTAGGGCAGGAAACGCGTACAAGTCGATTTTTTTTTTAAATCAAGGCGAGAGATCAAAAGAACATAAGATGCTTTCGGGCCGATCACATTCGCCACCAGTGTGCGAGCGTTATTATATTTTCACTCGCGTCGTGTGGAAAAGTCGTATTGCGAAGTTTTTGCGTTTTTGTTCAAATAAACACAGTCAGATCAAATACATACTTAAGTGCAGACACGGTCGTAAACAAACGATTTCCGTAATGCTCTTTATTTTTTTCAAATCTCCCCGCGCATAAAACACGTTGGTATAAAACGCCGTCTTGCGGTAACTGACATCAGCGTGTTGTGGGAAGGTCAAAAGAAACGGACGAGGTCGTCGTCAGACAACACTATCTCGGCCAAATAGTCAAATAAAATATGCCAGAGCAGGAGTTCAACATCCAAGTTCGTGGTATTTTATAAATTTTTTGCAAAAAGTACAATACTCGTATGGGCGAGATGTATTTTATAAACGTTTTGCAGCAGCAGCTCTCATAAAAATTAAAGAAATACTTTATTGATGCAAATATGAACGAGTACTAAGAACTGATCAAAGTTATAAAAATACAGAAATAAAAAAGATTTTAGTTTTTACCCAAAATAGCTCAAATCATTTCACTTACAGGCGTTATCGGATTCGTTTTTTAGTACAAATACATGTTTTACAGGAAATACTCTCACGCCCTGTACTATAGTCGGATTTCGTCAATTTTTTTTTTTGTTATTTAAAAAAAGTAACATTTTGCTGGTCGAATCAAATCCCGATTTTCAAAATTATATATTCTTAATTATAGAACTAAACATATGAATGCGCATTGACTCTTGTATACAACTTTAGCGGGTAAAATCATCAAACAACAATTGATTTTTCGTACCCAAAACTTCCAAACTCAAAACTGCCAAAATAACCTCATTCGACGGTACGTCGCCATTTAGATAAATCTCTGATTCACATTCGGGCATTCGGAATATACATATTTTAAAGTCTGCGGTACATAATATTATATGTACCTAGCTCAGACGTCATTTCCATCGTGCCCTAACACCCTGTGCGTTATATCGCCGTTTACTCTTCCGAACGATTGGAAAACAACAATATTATACATTATTATTATTTACAACATCGGTTGAAGACGCGACACAACTTCAAAACAACAGTAATAACAAGATATTCCTATGTCAGGACCCAACGAGCCACGCGTAATCCGATATTGAAGCACAGTAATCGTACGATTATAAAAATTCCAAGGAGTAATAATTCTCGTACAACGACTTCAGTGTACGAACAAACATTATTCGAAAGGCCGGCGTCGTCGAGTTCTTTGGACCGTATAAGACATTTGTAAGTTGTCATTTTTTCATTTTTTTAAATGTGTTTGAGTTTATTGGTTGCTCAATCGAAACGAAGTCGGGTTACTGGCGGTCGTATCATTATTGTATTTTTTGTGTTGACTCGAATTTTCGACACATTCACGCAAACCTAGTGTAACAATTTGTTTATAGAACACCTATATGTGACTAGGGTACGCTTGAGGGACATATCTATTCCCCCGCAACTATAATCGTTGTGTCTGTCTCATTTCAAATAAAAATGCATTTGCAAACGCTCGCGGGGTTGCCGATGTAAAAAGGTAATGTTTATTGTCATGGGGTTTTTTTTTTATTATAGCTTCCGCTATAATTGTTTTGTATTTTAAATTGTTTTGTAAAATCTAAATCATTGTATAATATGGTATTCATACGACTAACCCGACTGGGATAATATCTACTATAGTATATTATATAAACTATAAATTTCGCACATTGTACACCTGAAAGTTGTAGTGCACCAATGCCTATATCCGATATGAATACATAAGCGTTTTTAACTTGTAAACATTTTTCGAGCACAATAGTTGATAAGTAGGTAGGTGATGACTATATGCTAATAAAAGACAATCGTTAAAGACTTTAAGACATCGGAGTATATAATATATACTATATAGGTAGGTGTTTAAAACGTGTTCTTCAAATTTATTTACCATACATAATTGAGTTAAGCATGCTTGGTAGTGAATCGCCTTATATTCTAAGTACACGCATTATAATATTATGTATAGGTACTGCATATAATAGATTGTAATATAATTATAATAATTTCGAAAATAATAAACTCGACCGTCGTGCGGGCGGGTAATGTTATATTATTATGTTATCATACGATACACTATTACGCGTATATATGATGGCATTATGTACCTCATGGGTCGCGTGATGTATGCACGTTTTTATAATAATATATTATGAACTAGAGGTTAAACGAGGTTAAGACACATTAAGTGCGCACAGTAGTAGTTTATAATATCTGGTAACAGGCGTCGTAAAAAGTCGTGGTCTTGGAGTCGTCGGTGAGCGGAACGACGACAAACTGCACTAAAGGTACAATGTATTGTGAGGGCGAGGGAAAAAAACACTATGGCGTGCTCGAAAGACTGCCAATATCATATTGTTATATAATATACATACCTACTACAGTATATAATGACATCCACTCTGCGCAAGCGCGTGCAATTCGATACAGACGGTCGCTCGTCGGAGAGGCCTGTTTCGGAAACGCTCGAGTTGATGTGGGTTAGGTCAGATAAACTATGACATATGTAGTATAATATTATATGATGTTACACTTGTAAGCATAGTTTGGCACGTGTAGACTTACACATTATTCCGACGGGATTCGTCGTTTCGTCGTACCTAAATACGCCAAAACAACCGCATATTATAATATATACCCAACGGTACCGTAGGACATTTTTAAACGTTATTTTGTTCGTTATTGGTATACAGCGAGAGACTTGCACAGACTTAGTCCCTCCACCGGCCACATACGATTTGGGTCCCAAAATTAAATTTTGATGCTATAAAGTTGGGTCCCGATTTATTTAGGATTAATTACACCCGAATTAACCCAAACCCGTAACACCCCAACAAATCTTTAAAAAATCAAACAATTAAAACCCATACGACTCGAATGATTTTATTTTATTTTTTGTAGAGACATCTGAGAAACGCCATTTTTGTAGTTTATATTAAAATCATGTACATAATCACTCTTTTATTTTTTCTTAGGTTTTAAACTAATTAGTGAACACCCGTAACAGCCCATATTAACTCGAACGGTTAACCCAAACGTATATTTGTCTAGTTATTTTATTCCGGGGCGCTCAAACACCTGAAAAATACATCCGGCATCTAAAATCTGGGTCGATCTGCGAGCATTAATATTTTATTGAGTTGATACGAACATAATATTACCTCGAAAAAATATAGCGCCCCGCGAATACCAAATATAAAAATATGCGATGCAAACTACTAAGGAAATAAAATTATTGCAGATCGAAATCAATTGTAAAGAATACATTATAATATATAATATAATATGATCATAGCCGGAGATCGCACTCATAAGTTATAAGCACGTTATTGTAACTTACTCGTTCGTTATTGTGACAATATAATCAAAATAGAGTAAATGAACGTTTCCACGAAAAAAAAAATTCGTATGAAAGTAAGTTTTATAAGATTCATGTTCTACTTATGTATTGTGTCTGTGTACTTTTCAGATACTTTTAGTTCTGAAATGGTTTGGGGGACTTTCCAGAATGTTTACAACACATTATAGTTGATTGGTTTAAGGACAATTATTTATTGTGTCCAAATTAACTAAAAAAAATATTTCCAAAACATTAAAGATTTTCATGAAAATTTGTATTTCCATATTTTAAAAAGAATCAACATACTGCACTCGTTTTATATATTATAATATATTGTCATTATTATTAGACTCTGAAAATCGCTGGCTATCGTAATAAAAACACCAAAAGTAATTTTATGACGTTTCCAGCAATAATAATAATAATTGTAATAAGTAATAATATATACTTTCTGCTTGTGATATTAGAGTAAATTTGTTGATGACTGGTTTGCAGTATTATAGAGTGATGTAACCATTAGTTGTATATTTGTGTTCATACTATATAATATAAGTTATAATTATAATAGCAATACTTTTTCTAGAAAAACTTTAACACGAAACTCGTTTAAATTTGTTCATGAGTGACATACTAATTTGTTACCTATTTTAAAATGGAATATTATTCTAAATAGCTTCATAAAGATAAATATCTAATGAACATATTTTAATCAACGTACAAAATTGATGTTTAAATATTACTAAAATTTCATGGAATATTCCAAGTGCAACTTTATGTTTATGATTCCAAAAAATAATTAAATATTGGTTCAATATGGTTTTCAGCAAAATATCCTGTTTCCTAGTATAATAATATGATTATATAAACATAATATGTGTTCGTTTACGAAAAATTAGCCAAACAACTAAAAAAAACCGTTTAGTCGAGAAATATGTTTAAGAGGGCACTACACTCGCATGCGTTTTCTCTGTCTCACAAACGCATAACATAGTAAATTACGTTTAGCTCTGTTAGTTTAAAAATTAGAGTGTATTGACTTCTTGTATACAATTTAGAAGTAAAAATATTATCTTGTGAACCTCCTAGGGCTTTTTGTTTATATTTAAATTTTAAAGCAAGTTATGAATATTATAAAATTTTAAAATGAATCTATGAGGTTCACTAGATAATAATCTTACCTTTAAATTGTATAATAGGTCAATTCATTTTAATTTTTAAATTAACAGAGCTAATCATGTTCTGCTGAGCGTATAATTTGCTATTTATGTGTTTCTAAGACATAGAGAACGCAAACGAATGCGTAGCGGCCTCTTAATGTTGCAAAATAAAAAATAATATACAATATGTATTTATTTTCGATTTTATATCCTGCGTTATTGCAAGAGTTTGTAAGTCATTCAACTTTTGGATTTCGTAATTTAGTCTTATGTCCCGCAAATATAATTAAAAACTATTTAATTATAATATTTTATGTATAGGCCTATACTATAGCCCGGGCGCTGAGTAATATAAGTAACTAAGTCATAGAGTGTACAAACTCTGTTTTTGTGGACATACGTTATGATGACCATAAGCCACAAACAATAACATATTATTAAATAGGTGTTCAATTATATTATTTTAATATATATATATATTTATTTTCGTTTGTAAATATTCAAACTCCTCCTAAGCGGCTGCACCGCTTTTTATGAAATTTTTTGTGTGTGCTTGAGTGTGTCATTGAATGGTTTGGATTCACAAATTGAGCCGTGGTAGGCACAACCCGGGGAGGTGTTCTAACAGGGATTTTGATATTTACGATGGAAATTGTTATTTATAAAATATAGTTGCTATTGGTCATACCCAGGAGAAATAACTAGAAGAATTAAGTATTTATTTATTATTGACTGCCATTGGCTATTCAGGCAGATCAAGAACTAGTATACATCAAATCGAATTTTCGCACATTGACTACCAGGGTGGCTGAGTTGGTAAGGTGTCATTTCGATCCGGGTACATTTTGATCTGCACTATTACTGCAGTGGGTTACAGTTCAAACGACAGTCTTTGAAATTAAACTTTTAAGCTATAATTAATAAGTATTCACTGTTCCTACACACGACATTTCAACATGTACAGACAATATGGGTACTAATTATTACCACAATCGTTACAATATATATTACGACGTAACAGTTTTAAAGGGTGCGAGTTTTATTTTTTTAGTTATTCAGTATTGTTTACGCGCCAATAAGTCAATAATGCGCTTTGGAAAATTATTCAGGAAATCCGAAAAGGATGGACCCCGTCGCACGCTATATAGTACGATGGTAACCCAACGCGCGGTGTATTAATGAAGTCTAACTCGGATTACGGAGAACGGTTTCAATGGAAAAAAAAAAAAAAAATAATAATCATAAAAAAGACGAAAAACAAATGCCCAACTTTTTCATTTTTTTTTTTTTTTTTATTGTTATTAAAACTGCGGGAATTTAATCAGAAAAGCCGCGCTAGAAAAAAAAACTTTTGCCCAGAGGAGTTTAAAATTCGATTACTATCCTAACGGCGGCGGTGGCGGTAGGACAGAGAGAAATCGAGAGAGAGAGAGAAGGCAAATGAAAGAGGGATGAAAGGAGAAAAAAGAACTGTGGTTTTCATTAACCTTTATGAACCGAACGAAGGATAAAATAATTTGTGGTAACATTACTGTTTCGGTGAAAACGAATACTGCAGCTTTAACTTTCTTTATCGTTATCATTATTACTATTACTATTATTATTATTTTTATTATACGAGTTGTTAATGGTGTTGGTCGGGGCTTAAGCAACCGTTAGTCAGCTGTATATATATCTACTCGCTGTGGGCGCGTGTGAGCGGCCATAAATAACGGAAATAATCCTTATACCGCGAATGTCCGTTTTTATTTTTCGTTTCTCTCTCACAGGTCAGACATCGTAGTTATATCTGTATATATATTTTATAGACACGCGTTTTATTCTTCCCGACGACGCGTCCAAAGTTAAATGCAACGCGAAATATTATATAATATATATTATAATATAATATAAATGATAGTATTTTAATGAGATTTTGATAATAATTGTAAATGTTAACAATTATAACGCATATAATACCTATATAATGCGACCCGTTTATAACATGTATTCACTCATTATTTTGAAAAGTATACATTTTTTTATCGTCATCGTTTTCACTTCTTTTCCAACAACATATATATTTTTAATTTCATATTCCGGAGCATAATATTTTTTCAAGTACCTACCTACTACGTTACAAAAAAATTAAATTTCGAACAGTATAGTTAATTAATTTTATTTGATCTAACTTATAAGTATTTAAAGTTTAAGCGAGTGGATTAGTGGATAAACATAATTTTAAACGGTAACTTATTTTCACTCTACTCCGCTCATCTATCCTTTAAAATAAAGTTTAAATCATTTTGACTAATTAGAAATTAACTAGTCGTTTGAAATTTGATTATTATGTATCGTAGTACTGACTCCAAAAAATATCCTTTTTAAGAATTTGAAATTCAAAATATATGTTGTCATATAAAAATGTAAACAAAACGATAACAATACAAAAATGTTAAAATACATAATTTTTTCAAAGATATTGTTTTGCAATGGCATTAAATTATGTAAAACTTTTCCAAGCCATTATGACTTATGAGTGTACAGACACTTAAATAGATCAGCTTATATAATATATTATAGCTTTGTAGGTACATTTGAAATTTTAACGATTACACATTTTTACTTGAGTTTTGACATTACTCCGTGTTTGACCGAAGAGAGTATAGAAGTGTTTACCTACTATAGCTTCATAGATACTCGTAAATATTCTATTAAAAAAAAAGAAATTTTAAAAATAATGTGCTTCGGAGATTTCTAATTTTCTGAAATAAACGACACAAATGGTACTTATTATAAACGTGCAACGTTAATTACTGACATGTTGATGATTATTATTTTTGTGTTGAGTTATGTACTTATGTGTACAACTGTCGTGGGTTCTGTGGGATCCCTGCAGCGCTGCACTACGATATATTTCAGCGTTAAATCGTTATAAAATTTCGCCATACGCACTCTTTATGCATGTAAATAGGTAATCCGAGTTTTCGTCGATTCTCTAGGAAGATACGATATACATATATTATATTGTACGTCTCGTAGTCGGGCCGATTGCAAGGATTCGCTACGAAGAACTGTGTTTTGTAAACGGTTCCCAAGGTTTGGGTCGAATTTACTATGCACACCATAATAATATATACCCTTTTGGGTGAACTGATGATTTTGCACAAAACACTCTAAGGCCGCATATAGCAATATATAAGACAACACCGGCGACCACTACCACCACCACTACCACCAACGTCGTCGCCGTCTGCTTTAACGGATTTTGAAACACACACACACATTCAATACGAGTGCCTACAATGCGTGTATGTAATCGTTTTGATTAATTCATGACTATGGCCAAGACTCGTGTGCCAAAAGGTTTTAATCACGTGCACAATGTTCGGTCGACAGAGCTATAGAGAGAGAGAAAACGGCCAACTTCATGGGGTGCGTATAGTATACATGATATAACAAAGATAGATTATATTGTATAATAGATCTGCAGTGACATAATATCTGAAGCACGGTTACAATTTTCTGATACAGCACTCGTTACGCGTGGCTGTAGCTCTTCCTCGATGCCTTCCCCCCGCATTAATGCATTTTTTTTATTAAAAGTTGTTCAATAGTTTAAAAATATTTGACTATTTTATTATCTATTATAAAAATAATTTTACTGTATTCATAAATAAAGACCAACAACCCATAACTTTCAAGGGCGTCGATCAACCCTTCGACCTCTCTCAATTATACGCCGCTGGAGAAGACACGACAACGATGATGACGGGTTGTTTTGTAAATCCACGTGTACACAACGAACCGTGAGAAGGAGTTAGTCTAAATCTCACGGTCACCGCATCGAAACCCGCTAGACCGCATTTTTGGGGTCCGAATATTTGCATCGTGGTACAGTCTGTAGGTACTATGGGTACCCAACGCATAAAGAGGTGCACGAGAAATGCAATATCACGAATATAGCTGTTATTGGCAATCAGAGTAGGTACATACCTAATATGGCACGGTAAGTAATAGCAAGCTGGACGATACCTGCACCTATAGCATGAAGGAGGTGGTTCGGATCTATTATTGTGTTGTAGACAGCAGATGACTGTTGCAGGTTTGCTGCGTCCGTGATGGATGGTAAGAATACGCTTTCGTTCTTATCAGTTCCTAGAGCGATTAACACACTTATATCGGTTCCTAAAGCGATGTACACTGCATTTATCAGCTCCTATAGCGTGATGAACACACCTCGTCGATGGCGGTTTTGCCTAACCGAATTACCGAATATGCGTCGTTAGGGTGTCTATGTATAGTGGGGTCACATCGAATATTTACAGAGATATTACGTGTCCATTATACCAACAAACTAAAACTCACGAAACTCTAATTTTGAAATATATTGTTGGTGAACTACAGTTCTATTGTAAGTCAATTTTTTTAATAAATATGATTTTCTCCCCTCCCATACCGCATCATCGTGAGTACGCAGAATTTAGTTGATCTCCGCCCATAAGTGAAATACAAATAACAAAGTTTTTTAAATATAATATAATATTACGAACTAATATTATATAATAACAATAATCGCAGTTGATATAATAAATATCGTAGATATATATCGATCGGTTCTGCAATTTTCTTCCGACCTCGATATAATACGTATATCTATACAGCTGCCACTGTGATGTATACAGACGACCATTTCGCCGGCAGAGTTTGTTTTTTCAATATTTATTATATACTTAACTTTGCGGGTATTACGCATAACCGTGCTGCTACGTATATTATACGATGCTACTACACTTGACGATGCTCACGGCGTGGTGGGTACGATGAAAAACCAACAAACTTACAAAATAAACAAAGTTAAAATTCACTCGCCGTACCGTTAAAGTCAATTTTTTTTTATACTTTGTTATTATTTTAAGATTACGGTTTCGGTCGATTCGCGGCTAGGCACAATAATAATAATAATAATATATTTTGCTAACAATACCTATGCCCTATATACCCGAAATGTTCAAACCGCTTTTCCGACTATTTTTTTTCTGTTTCAATCACTAATTAAAAGAAAATAAAGTTTTAAACCTAATAACCGACTCGACCGAGTTTGCGTAGTTGAACGTGAATAAATTATTTTTAATTCCACATCCTTATTGAAACGACTTTCCATTAAAAATTTTCAAAAACACGTTAAAATAAATAAATACATCGACTTTAATGACTTTTTAATAATAGAACGCTTACAAAAACCATTTGTCAGTATAAAGTCTTAGGTTATTAATGCATTTTTTTTTCTTTTTGTTAATGAATTCCAATTAAAATATTCAAAATTATGATGGAGAGAGACATAGAGAGGGAGAGAGAGAGAGAGAGAGAGAGAGATAGTAGACGGTTAAAACGAATCGACATTAAAGTTTGTAATTAATCAACATCGTTGGTGAATGTATTATTTGATGCTCTATAAAAATTAATTATTTAAAATCGACTGAATAAAAATGTTGAAAAAATAAAAACTAAGGAAAAAAATAACAAAAAGAAATCCAACTATCTTATCAATCAGAAGTCAAAACATTCATTATGATACATTGATTTTTAACGACCCGTCCTTATTTATAGAATAATATCAAAACAAAAAATAATGAATGAAAGATATATACAAATATATAATATTATAATACGATATAATAATATATTATACTCAGCGTACTTGAGACTTAAAAATAAGATTCGAGTGGGTCTTATTTTGAGCTCTTATTTCGGAGATGATTTATAACTTTAAGATTTCGATTTTAAATCATTTTTTTTTTTCTATCGTTCTCAATTCGAAATTAATCTTTGCCATTAAACTATCACCGATCAACGCCCTAAGGCATTCCTATCGTGAACATTAATGAATTTATTCCAAGTTTACATAATATATGAAATGCTTACCGTACAGGGGATAGGGATTGGAATAAAATTCGAATATCTGAACTATCCGAATTTCAATAGAAATCCTATCAAGATTTAGCACATGGATCAATCATAGAAAAATCAACTGATATTATTTATTTATCATAATATGTAATATATGTATAGTGATACAAATAAATACTTCGAAAAAAAAATTGTTATTTGATTAATTTTTCTTAAATGTTCAGTAATAGTAGTAAATATAAAATGTAATCGAGCGTTCTTCATAATATGACAATTTAAAATCTTAATAAAAAAATTGCATAAGATAAAATCTTTCGTGATATTTTCATAATTTACTCAGATAAAAAAAATACCAAATCTATAATATGGCGTCAAACGCATTGACAATGCACGTCCAAGACTTTTAACAACAACAACCAACATGTTGTATATACCATCGATTAAATTGCATTTGTATCTATGTATTTATAAAATGATTACGCAATGTCCAGTTTATTTTACGATGTAATATTCTATTACAACGTCTATAATATTATGTAATCGTGTACCTCTATACGTGTAATATATAATATTATATACTATATCACCCTCCGAGGAAACATTAATGCGTTTACGTTGTCATCGTAAATATAGTCTTGACTTAGGGTTATTAAAGGAAGAAAAAAAGCAATAGCTAAAAAACATAACCTCCTTATTTATACGTAGTGGCTTTTATTTTTATCGCGAACCGAGTCTTACCTATATAATTTTGTTTTAACTTCGTATTGTATATTTATATGATTTTAACCAATTTAATCCTCGTTGACGACAAATATACAAACTGTTTTACATATGTCATAATTTAAATGTTTTCACAGTGATATACATGCATTAATAAAATCGTTAAACTATAGGCTAACATTGGGGGGGGG
>NC_042494.1:69632360-69668481 GCF_005508785.2 Acyrthosiphon pisum | reverse complement strand
GTGAGGCTTACGCCCCCAAACTTAGCCGTAGCCTCCCAAAAAATCTAGGACATACAAAATGCTATAATATTGTCATGGTATGCTTGCCTTTAATATATTCAATCCCCCCTCCCCCCCCCCCAAGTCAAAAGTTGAAATTGTGCATACGCGTACAACGTATATCCGAATCACTCCATACACGTCATACTTAAGTAGTATAGATTAAACCACTTTATGGTTGCCCGTTACACGATTAGATAGTATAGTAATCAGGTATAAAATATAATTGTAAGTGACGTCAACTCAATCGCATATATTATATTTTACTAAGTGCTTAAAGTAAAATACAGTTAATTCTAAAGTGAGAATTTTCAAATAAAATATTAAGTCTCTTTAACTATTGTCTTGTAGAAAATCCAATTCAGAATAATCGACGATTCCGATAGCAGATGACGAACACCGTATAGAGACGTTTTACGAAAGATTCAAACTATTTTTGTACCGCTAAATACTATACTAATTCTGAATCACTTCGGGGAGTATGCTGTTTTTTTAATATAATATAATATTATGATGACGTGGTAAAAAAAAACAAATCGAATAATATTATTAATAATTTGTTTTGACGCAATAATACGTTTCACGATAAATTGTTACGATCGCGATGTTTGGGTAACGATTGAGTCGTTTACTGGTCATTATTGAAACCCTCTAACGTATGAATTAACAAATAAATATATATATTATAAATAGGTTGAATAGTTTTCGTGTAACCGGATACTATATCGGTCTCTTCCCTATTTATTTAATTTGTGTATCCATAACCGTTCACTCTGTTTTCCCCACATCATTCCAGATTCCTGAAGCCCAATCATTTCTACTCGACTGCCAATAATCAATATTATGTTTTCTAATCTTAGTCTTTAAGTTGTGTCTTTAGGCGTTGCAAATGGATAAATGTCACGCTTTGTTATATTATTGGATAGAATTACATAGATAATATCAGAAATAAAATGAGCAATTTTTGTCACAATGTAATATTATATAGGTGCATTTTATTATTAGTCTTATTATTTTTAATATTATAATAATATTATGGAATAAAATAATGATATTAATGACAATACAGTCACCCCCTCCCCTCTCTCACCACCACTTTAGATGAACGATCATATTATACGCCCATGGATGTGAGTACAGTTTGATAAAAAATATAGGAAAAATATTTGTTGTCATCAGATCGTCGTTATGAGCTACGAAATCATGATAGTACAATGATTATATATCTAAACATGAATGGGGGTAGTGCTTGAAAAAATTTCTATTTTAAATATTATTATAATTGTGGCTTGTATAGTTGTGGTATTTAAATAGAATTTTCACTTTTGTTCGTCTCCATAAAATATGGTTTTGTGTTCCCCAGCCTCGGTTGAACGAAACATAGTATCTTTATATTTATGCTCGATCAAAAAGTTTATATCATAATTTTTTGGAAAATTAGATTTTTATAGATAACCGTACATTTTGTAAAACGACTTAAAGTTAAGGTTTTATAATTTTTTTTCTATCAAATTACAAAATATATTGATTTTATAAAATCAATTATATTATCTACCAAATTATTCGCATAATATCATACCTATCGATTGATTGACATTTTTTTTTTCAAATCTATTTAATATTTATATATTAATTATTTATTGCGTCTATCCAAATTAAATTTTAAAAGTATTTTTCCCATCCCCGCTCTTGTAGATATAATAATAATATTATTCCCGTATGTTATACAACTCTTACATACGGAGGCGCTAATATATATCGAGTGGAAATCAGTACATCGATTATTCTTATTGGTAGCTTTATTATTACCATCGTATTTTAGTTCCGTGCTATTTCCGCCGCCGCAAAATCTCCTCTTGATATTATTTTTCGACTTCAAACGCCGCCGACGTCATTCAATTATCGCACGTATAATGCACGTATCAGCTATACGTTTAACTGTCCTCGGGGGACGTGTATATTTCTTTAATGCGCCAAAAGGTTTTCATTTCAAAATGTTTAACTGTCAATAATAAAAACGCTATTAGGGCCGCACGACGCGCGCGTAGTATAATTTATATATACGTATTATAGAGCAACGTGAGGAAAAAATGAGATAATTTAATGGCTATTTGAGTTTGAAAAATCCATAATGATATGTATATAATATATTCTAACTGCGGAGAATACAAATATATATATATATAAACAAGCAATATTACGTTACATAGTAAGTATAGGTATATTATACGCTCTTCTGTCGATCGTAAGTCGCAATAATAAGTCAGACGACTTTTTAACAGGTAAATTTATGCACGTCGATAAATTGTCGTCGCGAAAAAAGAAAAAAAAACGTTGAAAGAAGATCGCAGCAGCAGTCTGCAACGAACGACAATTCGTGTCGTAAATTATTCATGACTTTAAGTAATGCCAATGATATTATTATAATTTTTTTCCCAAACAAATTATCTCCAATTCTATTTACTCTTCGACGGCGGAGTTGTTACTGATACAATATTTACTTGTCCATCATTATATATTATCGATTTGACGAAATCATTGAATCAAAGGAAAAAAACTAATATAAAATAAAGCTAATGCGCGCCATAGCATCTTATGCTATAAGTGAGGATTTCGATTTTAACTTCCGACGTCATTTATTACGCCGAAGAAGACTTGGTACGAGAAAAACGTTCAAAAGTCAAAATGAATATTTTTATGCGTCAGTACACTTCCTGTCGTACAGAATAAGTTAGTTTTTTTTTTTTTTTGGAGAAAATGTTTTAAATAAATAAATAAAAAAACTTACATAATATATATGCGTACGGCAGATCACGCCACTGAGCATAAAAAGTTTCAAAGACATCCGTCCAGCGTAATGCACTGTCTCCGGAAAAATATGAACGAAAAAGAGCTTGAAATAAAAAAAAAAGACGACGCGTGACGTCACGTCACGTATAAACAATTCAAGGCAAATTAATTCATAATATTATAATATGATTATATTATTCTCGGATCCGAATGCGCAAATAAGCGATCGAATCAACGTCTTCATAAATCGTATATTATACTACGTGCATCATAATATAATAATACGAGTCGTATTATATAATGGTATGTGTCTTTGCGTCATTCGCCGTGTACGCGAAACGCTAATTAATCCGGCTCGGAATATTATTATTATTATTACTATATTATTAATAAATTTCTCGACTTGGCACTCGCGATATATAATTTATAACGGCGCTCGTGGGGGCGGTATGATTTCGCGTCACCGGCGTACGGAGAGGGCGCGCGCGGGGTGGGGGTGGTCCGCGACGAGAGGGTTATTATAGCGAAGAACAACGGTGGGCGGGGTGGTCTGCGGGGTAGGGTTGGGACAAGCTGACGGCGTATTAACGCGCCGTGTAATTTTCAATTTGGTCGGATGACGCGCATACCACCGTCGACTTTGTCGTCGTCGTCGCACGTAATATATATTAATAATAATAATAATAATAATAATAATAGTAATATACGCGTATATAATATTATATGTATAGTATACCTACTACAATATAACACGGCGAAAGTGCCGTATGTGGAGAGGTAAATTGTTTTAAAGACACCGTCGTCCCATAAATTGAATTCGGTGCGACCTAATTAATCTCGTCACACGTCAACCCACCATCCTTTCGAAGAATCTCTCTCCTCTCTCTCTCTCACACACCAATTCCCTCTCCATCTCTTCTTCTACCTTCCTCACTCTCTCTTCTTCTCCTCGCATATAAATCATATATATATATAATATAATATTATGTTATATGTATGTGTGTACATTAGAAGCATACCTAACTAAGCTCCACAGAACTGACGCTCATATACAGTGGTGGTGGTGGTGGTGAAAGTGGTGACTGGTGGAAGTGGTGGTGGTGGTTGCGGAGAGAGTAGTGGAAGTTTGGCCGAAGATCCGCGAGTGAAGGTTTTCCTCGGAGAGGATATATATAAATCGCCCACCGGCGGAGGCGGATTTCTCGCGGGTGTTATGACCTTAAATTATAATATATACCAAGTGAGCGCGGAGACGTCGTGGCGGCGGTGGTTAATCACGAGAGTTTGTTCTTCGGCAAGACTGCTGCACACATATAATATTTAATTAGACGACAGCAGTATGAACATATACTAATAAATATATATATATTAATAATACAGGAAATGATAAATTTTCTGAAACCAACGACGCGATTCGACTTGTTGATTTCGTACGATTTAGTGTCCGCGCGAATGGGAGAGTGTTGCTCCGACGTCAACGATATTATTTACCGTCGTCGTAGTTTTCCGGAAGAAATATAACTCTCCCATTGCGTACTATAAATTATAATTAAATATGCATACCTACCTATAATGAAAATCTGTCTTACCGAGGTGAAAATTATTTTCATTGCTGTCGACTGTCGAATCACGGAAATGAATGAATGTAGGTATATCACACATTCACACATACCATATCATTATTGCCATGAGGTACACTTTTTGATTTCAACACGTATCATATAATGTTTTCCATAGACTACTTCTAAATGTGTCACGTGTCAACTATATTGAACTACGAATTCAGATATTATATGTCGATTACGGATGAACGAGATGGTCGATCAATTTTACTTTATTGTAGATACCCATTTTAGTACCTTCGTATCCTATCATATTGAGTTTATTTTTTCAATAAATCATAAGTGTGGACTTGTATTATTTCAATCATGCAGTTATGATAATAATTCGGGTACTTAGATACGCTTTAAGTACATCGGAATAACTACCCTTCAATAATAATAAAATACAGTTCCGAGTCCTCTCTACTATTGTCACTTGTCAGTTCCGATTTTTCCAATTTTCCATAATTCAGTACGATTTGAAAATTATATTTTATATTTTAGTTGCTACTTTAATATAATAATACTTTTCCACTAATCTACTGTCTAATACCTATTTAGGGGTGGTTGATACATTATATCAACAGAAATGACTTCACAGAAAAAGTACTCATGCCTCATCGATATGTAGAATTTTTATATTTTTTTTTGGCCCAAATTTTCATTTTATTTTAATAGTAATATATTTGGTTGAAATAACAAATATTATTCATTATTCAAATGCACATTTTAGCTTCTATAATTATAATTTAGTTTTAAAAATCGGGCTTTAATCCAACCTGCGAAATGTTGTTTTCTTTTAAATAAAAAAAAAATAACGAAACCCAACTATATTACAGGAAGTGGAGTTTTTCCTTTAAGACATATTTTCGTACTAAAAGTGCACCGGCTCCGCCGTCTTTAATACTTTGTCTACTCAAAACGATTATGCATATTATGTATAATGGATTAAATTGTTTTTTCTTTTTTGAAAAAAAGCGTAAAAATATTTATTTTTATGTTTATTTTAATTTCTATTTGTTATCAACAAACGTTTTAGACAGTACTCCTGCTCCCCGATAAAAGATTTTCCCCGACGGAAATTTTGGATATACCTAAATATTATATTCGTATTAATATTTTAACTGAAAGCATAATTTTATTTTAAAAATAACCATCATTATTATTATTTTTCATTATAAAAAATAATCGACAGGAACATAGTTATAGAAATATTATGTGGAATTCATTATGGTTAAAATGGAGATGAAACTACCATTATCCTTACGCGTGGAAGAGTATTATTATAATTTAATATGTATATGTATGTATTCAAAGAGTTATTAAACAAATCGACGATGTATATTAATATTTATAAGTACATTTTAAAATGAAACTTACACAAGACGAACTAAAAGTAGTATTATATATGTGTGTATCGTGCGAGTATAATTAAAAAAATACACACACATATTAAGCGGATAGTTATTAATAAAGTTTTGTTTTTAGTGAAACACGTGTACACAACATAAGAGTTTTAATAAAAATAATATTGTCTGATCTCGCTTCAAACGAATACTATTATGCATGCGCTATGGATGAAAACCATGGTAAAGTTTCCAGTTTTCATCAAGTCAGCCATGCAATGGCTATGTCATTAGAAATCTTTAATAATATAACTATCTACATAATATAATATTATAATATTATTTACAAACACATACTGCCGTAGAACCGTCTACGAAAGGCCAGCCGAGTTACTTAATTTATACTTTAAATTTTTTGATATTTACGCTCCTACTCCATAATCATGGCTGGTCAAATAAAGTATCTTTTTTAACCCATCGGGTTAATTTAATATAGGAAAACGTAAGTTAAATTTAAAGTTTAAAGTTACATATATTATTTATTTTTAACATGAAAAAATAACCAGTTGAATAGAAAAAGAGTAACTTAACTTAGTTAAAATATTCTGTTATAATTGTTTGTAACTGTATCCATGTCAAAGGCCAAAGCACAATGAATACTTTGATAAAAGTCTTTAAGTAATATTAAGTACACAAAATAAATATGTAGGCAAGTGGATGTTGCTCTGCTGTAGAGTAGGTTAATGATGGCTAAAAAGGGGTCACTGTAATGGATGGTGTTAAATTTGAATTTATATGCAATATAAAATATGGTGCACTGAAATCGACGTCTAACCTGTTATAGCCAAATGCAGACATACACATAATATTATATTGCTATCGCACTTATAAATTGATAATATTGATGTATCGACTATAATATTATATATAGGTAGGTACTCATGAATATTGTACACGTCATATATTAAATGTACCTAATTATTATATTATCATACAATAACCCGGAGGCGCAGAATACGCGTATACGGATAAAACCACAGACGATGTCCATATAATACGCTCACCGTGCAAGTGGTACAAGCTGGTGTACACACGACGTTATTACATTATGATATTGACTCGGGTTCTTGATTTCGTATGTTTAGGAGTATATTATACGTATGTATAATGTATACCTATAATATATAGATATGTATATTGTGTATGCTGTATATATATATTACAAATGTTTGTAATGTGTGTAATGTGTATAATGTATCTATATATATATTATAGTTATTATATAATATATATGATAGTTATTATAATATCGTCGTCGTCGTCCGGCGTACTGAATGTACCTATGCAAGCAACAGCAAACAAGCACCGATATAATATAGCATTATTCATATACATATTAATACACGGATTAAACTCTGCTCGGCATGTATGTACAACACGCGTAGGTACCCAAATGATTAAAACCCGATATAAGCCCGTGTGCAATCACGAGGCGGGTCTCCGACTGCGGTGTGCACTTCAAACGCAAATAGAATTTAACAGCAGCAGCAGCCGTACATCTGGACATTATTATTATTATTATTATAACTACTATTTCACATATAGTCGCTATAGGCACTTTATGGTTCCCCGGACACAGAGAGGCGTCTCGTAACGATTTTTCATTAGGGGTGGGGGGAAGAAAATCGTTTCTAAGCCACGCACACGGCATTATAATATTGCGGCGCGTACAGGTATATATGGGCTGTTTAATGATATAAACCTTCACAAAAAAAAAAAAATATTATATGTACCACTGTTATAAGTCCGCTTGAATTAGGGAACTGCTGCTGCTGCTGCTGCAGTTATCGGAGACCATAAGGTCTAAAATATAACATAATATATATATATATATATATTATATATATATATATACACACCTATATGTATTATGTTTAGCAGCGGGCTTTATATTATATTATGTTTGACCATAACTTACACAGATCATAATATTAATATTTAATACATATAAAAAATTACTATAATAAACCGCAAACTGTTACAGCTGTACCGGCAGACGTAGATTATTGTTTGTTGCAATAATACTATACATTCACGTCGCTACATTTTCAATTGGACCATAATATTATGCCATAGGCGCTATTATAATATAATTGAAATAAAATATTATTTTTAAGCTATAATACAAACCGTTTTTTTTTTTACTTTTACAATTTTAAACCCAGTTGAAACATGATGAGCGAATGGACGTTCCACGTTTATTGTATACGTATATTTATTATATTCCTTTGATGCTAATAACAATTTTTTTTAAATTTAACGTTATGTTATAATATTCAACGTGCATGCGTCAATTTGTACCCGACATTCTAAAAATATACGTATATTGTAATATAGAGCTATTTTTTTAAAATATTTTTTTGACGCCACATGGTCTGCGAACAAAAATAATATCCGACCGCATTTCAAAAACTTTTTTACAAAGGTCTATATTATATATTATTATATTTGTTACACATCGTGGCTCTTAAAATATTTACGAAAACTTGTCGATCATAAAATATCTCGACGCACGTATAACACGAAATACTTTCTAGAAACCATCAAGATCTCGTGATATTTTCCGATTCATTAAACACTTTTAATTTTTATTGTAGCATTGTAAATCGACGAACTTGAAATGAAACGAATAACGGTTGTTGGTCATAGGATTTACGATACACACGCGTTGTAAAAATTTGGCTCAAAAAAAGAAAATGAAATTGCGAAAGTTTTGGATTCGGTATTTTCCACTACATTAAATAAACGGAATAGTTCAATCTCAGTTCAGCGAAATTATTATTGCTATTGATGATTGCATTTATAACAATAACGGTCGTAAATTTGTATCATGTTTTTGGTAAAACAATAAAACCGACTTATTTCGAATATAGGATAAACTTTATTGAATAGCTAATATTTATAATGGGTTAAACGAAAACAAATTGCATTTTTGACGTATACATTGAACGTTATAGACGATAAATGTGAATGAATATATTATTACAATACATCAAACATGCTTTTAAAAATGTTATATCACTCCTAGTATGACACTACATTACTGTAGACAAAAAAACTTTTTTTTAAATTTAAGATTTATATTTTCGTGCATTTTCAAAACGCTAATTATTATACAGCAAGTAGGTTGTGTTAAGGCCGCATTGTTTAATATCAATTATATGTTATGACATAATATATAGGTAGTGATACGTAATTGTAATCTGAATAAAACGAAACCGTGTGTATTGTTAAAACGGTTGAATGGACCAACACAATGGATATAATGTACATATTATTGTATAGGTATATCGTTAAATGATTAAATAAAAAGAAATCCGTACAAAAATCGTCGAACGTCAAGTCTCCATAATAAATAAATAAATATAACTATACTGAAGTTGCAGCCAGGCGCGTGTTGTGAAAATATTATTTAAAAAAAGAACGATGAATTATATAATATTATACAAGTACTTACGATATATTGTCGTCGTATTAAAAAAAAAAAAAACGATTATCATCGGACTCGATTGTGATCATGCTCGCTTGCGTTTATTCAAACACATTTCAAATGGGGGTTTTTTTATCGCTCTCAAAAAATAACCGAAAAAATCATCTCTTCGCCGTTGTACTTATATACGCGTACGTACCCCTATAACACCTTCTAAACTCGATTTCCCATATAAATATCTAAAATCAAGATGAACGAGATGTGCTACTCATTTATCCTCCTATCCGAAAACAAAATATTATGATAACACAATTGGCAACATAATTTTCACCAAAAACAGAGAGAGATAGGGTAATGATAGATAGAAAAAAACAGAGAGAGAGAGAAAAGGGAGCTATATGAGAAAGAGTGGAGGTTAAAGATATATATGGAACATTGGGCACATTGTACATTTATACCGTATAATAATAACCTAACATCCATTTTTTTATCGTATTACATTTTGGTTGCAATCGTTACGAGACATTTTATCACCAACGTTTTACGAGCGTCGTTAAGTTGAGTTTGATTTCCTTCGCGCGTGATTCTTCCGAGTGTATTCGGTTTTCGCAGGTGATGGATTGATCGGGGACGTCTACACGCTTATCGACATTGCAGTTGTGTGATATCGTCAATAGATCAAAATATACATTTTGAGACGTCTGAAAGGTCGCACACGTTGCAGTTTTCTGGGTTGAAATTTAAAAATATGTACTCAAAGTTCATGTCAAGTCGACACATAATGCGACGACATATATCGTATACTGCAGCTACTATAACAGTCGAAACGGTCGAGAAAAACACGAAACTTCGTCCGTAAAACGAGTTAAAAATTGAAAAGTAACTCATTGACGTCGGTTTATTATACTATAGTAATACAATATTAGAAGTGCTTGAGTTGGATGGAAAAAAAAAATAAAAGAGGAATGCAAATGTGTAAAAAAATGTGCTCACCTGAATATTTAAATGACTTATTTATTAGGATATAATTAAAATGGTTAATAATAATGTACCTACTGTTTATTATCGACACGTCGACGCACAGCCACTAACATTTGCGAATTTTTCAATCGCGTTGTGTTTAGGTAGGTATACATAATATTACATTAACGATTCCCTCTATCAGCTCCATATTTAAATTTTTAAACAACCGTAAATATAAAATTATTATAATACCTTAATATCTAAAACGCGAGATACGATTATGTCCTGTTTAGTTAAGATTTTTTTTTTTTTCAAACAATTTTTTCACACTCTTCCCGCTCACGGGTCGATGTTACAATTATTGTTCGCGTACAAACTACCATGTATACGCGACGGGTGGTAGCTATCCCGGAAGCTTTGTTATTGCCAGACACCTGTTTTTATTACACCGGACCAGATCATTATAATAATATTATATAATATGATATTTTTCAGGTACCTACACTAGAAATAGTATACAATATAATATAACAAAATAATTTAATTGTACACGAAAAATACGGTTTTCATTTTGTCTTTATCGTTCGGATCGAGTCAAGCCCGTGTCGAGCGTTTTAACATAATAGTAATACCCATGAGGTCAAGCATACTTGATTTTTTTGCCCCACTTACAGCATGTAACTTTTCGATTTTACACCCTCCATAAAATAAACTATACACTATAGAATTAACAAACATAATTTTATACACACACCCCACACTTTTAGGTTACATTCAAATTATAATAATATTTTATTAAAATGACACGAGGCATTCAGTTCGAAATTCACGATAAGCTGGAGCTAACCGAAAAATTCGGTTATTAACTTACAGCGCCATATAGTATAGAACATAATATTATGTTATATATGATATATTATATCATATTTGATATTATTATAGTAAAGTATTTAATTTTAGAGTTGTAGACTAAACATGTCTTTTTATATTGACAAAGAACCTCTTTCAACTACAATGCTAAATTAAATAGTATGATTGTGTTTAATTTTTCAAAATAAAGTACCATGCAATACCATGTTAAAAAATGTCTCGAGTACCTATGTACTGTTACAAGTTGGTCAAACATTGTAAATATTAAATACAATGTAATGCAAGTGTACTTTTAGTTATAATAATATTATTTTAAGGTCAACATAATAATATATAAAAATATACGTAGAAAGCAGAAAAATACAAATATTTTATAAGCCCCATCATTCTACTTTTATACTACTGTCTTATGAATTAAAAACAGGGTTCAACTCAAATGTATTACTGCTAACTTTGCGTACCCTCGATATAACTGCATGGAACCATTATAGATGACCACGAATCACGAAGATTAAAATAAAAAATAAAATCGACATCGATGATATAATTTCTTGATATAATATTACATATTTATTTACAGAATCACGGTGTCACATCTACTTGGTGAAATGGAAACCGAAACCTTTTTACACATTTTGAAATACGATAAAAAATTCTGTAGACTTTTGATGAAACAGACGGTACAACTTGACATCGTGAAACGCAATTTTCACTTTTCACTCTAGACATCCGGGTTTAAGTGGGCGCTATAAAAATATGTTCTAGTCACGAACGACAGTTTGTGTATCTATTTAATAACTTTTTTTTTTAATAGTATGAAAATCAACAGAACAATAAAGCATATAATAGTCTGGATAACAATGAAGACAAATACTCGATGTCAGATAGTGTATTTTTCGTGAAACAGTACACTTCTTACTAATAGTGATCTTTTTCACATTTCACAAATTAATGTAAAAAAACAATGAGGGAGAGAAAGAGAGAGAGAGAGAGAGAGAGCGTGATGAACGATTTAACTAGTAATATATAATATATTTATCAATTTATGTATACTGCTTTTAAATATTTTTTATTTTGCATATTAAATTACTCGATTAAAATGGCTGCCAGACGTAAGGACGTGTAAATTAATATTGTGGTGTGGTGGAGGTGAGCAGATAGAGGAAAAGTGCTACTAAATATCAATAATTGTGTTCCTGCAGGCTTGATTTTAAACATATATACCCATATATTTAAGTTTTGTCGAATTTCTATTGAATTGTAAAACGTATTATTAAAATATATAATTCTATAACCACATTTTATTATTACTATCCATTCGGACAAAAATAATTGCTTTTAGAGTCCTCATCACTATAATAACCATATTCAAACTCAAAGAAAAAACTTGGGTACACCCCCTGCGAGACGCATATATTTGAGTGGCTATTATTTTATATGCCCATTGACGAATTTCATTTTTATCTTTTATATACATATATTGAGTCTGTTATTTACGAGCTGAGATATTGTAAAGAAAACATTGTTCACCACCATGTCTCTCTCCCTATATATATATATATATATATATTATATATTTTTTTTTTTTCAAAACTTTTCTCCCACTTGGTAATAAAGTTATTTTTTATGTGTTTATTTCTTTTGTCAGCTATTTGTCCTCGTGCATGCGAATCCGGGAGGTGTACAATATTTCCGATTATGGGCAAAGTTTTCCTGCAAAGGATCCAATTACAGTTGCAATTCAAGGCTTATGTGGATTTCAGTTCCGATTCTGGGGACCTCGTATACTTTTATGTTTGACCGGATTTATAGTCAAAACGGCCCTCTGATTTTGGTGGAAAATAAAAAGTCTCCGAACGAACACGTGACGACCAAAGCAGCTGCGACACTGTTACGATGAAATTTCTAAACGAATGGAAACAAATAATATTTCATAAACATTTCGATAGTATTATAATAATTTTCTGGCATTTGAATGTACGTAGGTACTTAATATTTTTGTCATTGGCCAGAGGCAAAAAAAAAATCCAAGCCTTTACTGCAAACAATGTACCTATATGACTTCATAATATTATACATTTACGAGCTATAAGAGCATAATATTATATTAAATTTTAAAAAATATATTATTATCAAAATAAACTATAAAGGTGGTGCACGCATATGATGATTAAGCTCCGAGGCGCCCAAAGAATTTATAATAATAACTATTTATTTTTTACGAACGATGTAAAATGTTGGTTATCATAACCAGGTAATGCTTCAGACACGGAATTCATATAAAACAAATGGCCCGCGTAGGTACTCGTAGAGAATTTGTCGTAAAAAAAAACGCATTGTATTATCGAAAGCGCTGTTCCGACATCACGAACGAGCAAAAAACAAATAACTAGTTTATATAATATGGTCGTTTTCCGCGACATAGCGATACTTCCGTTTATAAGGGACACTTTAATACCGGCTATGATAATATAGTGGCTATAATAATATTTCACTGGGCAGCCTTGTGTGCATTACCATATGCTCGTTGAACTACTATACACTGAAGCAAAACGTGAATTCTTGACGTGGTTGGTGGCACTCTGTATAATAGCACATAAACCGTAGATTACCTGCAATATATGCCATACGGACACACAAGGTAATGATATTTTCATCGCGAAAAACGATGACGGCAGTAGAAAGTACGCCTACCCACCCTGCAGTGCTTAAATTGGGTAAAAATTAGAATGGAAGATGCAAAAGTGCAGTGACAATTAAATGTACCTACATATTTAAATGACAGTAGTACTTATATAATATGTATAATTAGAAGGGGTACGCAAAAATGTTTTTCTAAAAGAAAGGGGACTCCACTTCTCGGCGTTCCTCACAATTCGAGCAGTGGTAACCTAGGATACCTAGATAACCTATCTACGTATAATAGTGTTTACTGTGAATAGAGTATAAATTATATGACAATATTTTTTTTATGAAAACTTTTTACGCGATTTGAAGTCCAAACGTTTTTTCTCTATTTTTTATAGTTATCATTTTCTAAGTATATCGACGGAAAAATATTTTTGGAAAACACACATTGACAAATCAGCCGAGAAAATTACTGCTAAGCGATAAAAAAAAACCCCCCTATTTATTATCATCGTGACTATTACATATTACAGTGGTACATACCTATGTGTTTATGTGCGGAAGTATTGGATTTTATTATTGGCGCGGTTTACAGTTTTCGCCAAAGTCGACTTCCGCGTGTGGTTTTTATAGTTTTATCGTATAATATGAAACATAATAAATAATAATACATACTATTCTTGCTCCGTATCTGCGCATTCGTGTCCACGTGTTATTGTCTGATAAACATATTTTGTATCATCTTCAAATTTTCGTAACGACGCACTTAGACCTTTTCTAATGAGGAGGTAAAAGAAAATCACAGATTTCGTTTTGCGCTCTCCACGTGCGTATCTCGCGTAAACCAAAAATCTTTATTTATTCCGTTATAACAATAAAATAAGATGCGGCCAAATCCCGAGATCTGATCGATTTTTTACGACTCTGGTGTAAAACACAATAATATTGTATATTACCATATTGTATATTACCATAATGTTATTGTGTGTTTCTTGTTTTCCCGAGATCAATATTCGCGGTCTGGTAAGATTTTGCTGTGACATGCTTCGATTATCTATTTATCGTTTGAACTGAAATCTAGTTTGTACAAGTCGGTAAGTACAACTGTACGAAGTCATCAATTTTAGATCTTCTCAGAAGTTTCATCGAACGTGAAAAAAATAATGTTTGATTGCTTGTGCGAAAATTCTAATAAATCAAAATATTATACTGAAAAAGGATATTATTTAGCAATGAACCTATATTTGAACATTTCAATGTCATTGTGAGTGGCTAACTGTATAATATTACGATAGATCACAATAGGTAGGTGTAGTTGTTGCGAAATCATTATAGAAGACATAATAATATATAAAAGATCAACAAATATTATACCTAACAGAACCTCTCACGCGTATTGGATATAGGTGCGAATTGCAGTCGGTCGATAAAACAGAAATACGGAAATAACAAACAATACCTATATAATCATTTCCTCGTACCTTTATTGTGTCGCTGCGCGTATTACACCGCAGATAGGGTTCGCTTAAAAGGATATTTACAACAAAAAAAAAGGAAAAGCCTCAGCGAGAAAATTGCAAACTGCAGCTGCGGTACACGCGCTCAACGAATACATGCAAATTATTATTATTATCATGCGCACATATAAATATAATATTATATAGACTCGCGTGCATTGGTTCCGCGCCGATCGTGATTCAATTAAATGCCTTTTGTACCATCAATATTGAATTTGAAAAAATACAAAACCGTCGACGTTTGAAAAGATATAAGATAATTTCTTTAATTTAAATTTCGATACGCCCGCGCACGTTCATTAAACGTCCATTGAACGTGTTTTGCGTGCACCTATATAATATATTTTATAATATTATTATATTTGTGTGGGCACTGCAATATGGTAAATTAATACTAATAATTATTAGGGCATGGATGTTGTTGCGTTAGCAATTTTTCATCTACCACTTCAATTTCTAGCTAAGCAAGTTTTAAACGCGTTTGATATAAGTATACGAATTAATTTCTGAAATTTCCATGTCCAATTTTTTTTTAAAATTTTTGGAGTTTTATTTAAATCTGTTGAATTTAATCATTTATACAATTTTAACTTTTGTTCTATTTTGTTTAAGTTTATTTTGGTTTTTACTTATTGACTCCAAACCTTAAGAACTTGTGAATATAATAATATGAACATTTAAACAAACATGCTTTTTAGTCCAATTCATTATGTTTAAGATCGTAATTAGATTACCTATTCAAATAAAATGTAAAATATATATTTTTTTTTTTTAGAATTTAAATATTATTTAAAAAAAAAAAACGAGAAAAATGAAAATAAATGAGAAATCATTTTTTATTAAATTTTTATTGAAGTATACAGTAAACTATAAAGTAAATAAAAAAAATATTATAATGAATTACCTAATAACAATATGAATTAAAAGCGTTTATAACGAAGCATTCTTATTTTTTTAGTGCAATACTGCAATCAAATGTACTAGTTTTTTACTACTACCTACTAATAGTAATCTATATATATATATATATAAACGATTGTACATTTTGAATACATTTTATAACTCAAGATCTACCTAACCGATTTCGATAAAAATTTCAGGGCATATTAAGATTGATATGTAGATGGTTTCTGTGAAGTTTGTACGCTGTGCGATATTGGTTCCGGAGTTATGGTCTTTTAAGTGCACACCTGGCGACATGGCGATATTTATTTTTGTATATATTTAAGTGCAAACCATGGAAACCATGGAAATTAATTAATTTGTTTTTTTTTTCGTTTTTTTTCAACAGTTTTACATCAAATCGTGCGCTACATTCGATTTCATCATCGCATTGCGCAGTAAATATATCGTACAGCTGCACATACATAATATGACAACAACAATTATATTTTCCAGATAAATATTAATTGATTTGAGATTAAATGAGATTGATTTTTATTCAATTTCAATTGTATGGATTTAGGTGTAAAAAAAGCCACGACCAAGACGACAGAATATAGGCCGACTATCACGTAATTATGTCGCACAACAGTCTCATTGAAAACCATTGTACAGGGTCAACTCTGGAACTACTTATCAGATCTTCTTGTTTTTTTTAAACGAAAGAGTATATCACGGAGAAGGTTATTATGAAACAAAATTTTAGGAAAATCCACCGGAAAGTAGGAAATCAGGATGTCAAAAATACAACAGTGACGCAACAGGTTAGGTTAGGATTTTGTATTAACTGATTATATTAATCCACCATAAGTAGAAATGTAGAATACGACAAACTTGATATAACTTTGGTACTTTAGAGTTAAATCATACACTTACATACAAACTAGGAGTCCGCGATCTACCGCAGGTAGATTGCCTACCTAATAATATACTGCTGCGAATCAGAATTTTTATTCTGGGCAACGGAAAAGTTAAGATTAATTTTAAACACCATACACCGAATATTAAATAGCAAATTGAACAAAGTTTGAGTCATATAGAGTTGGTACATTTAACGGGAAACGAAGTGCACATATTCAGCTAGTAATAATATAGTTTCGTTAGTACGTGACGACACCGCGTCGATGATGTATGATTAGTGAAACGGGACCATATTAAACAGTGTTTAGGTACCTATATAATAAATATTGCAAAATTGCGATGATGATGAAAGTATCGATTTGACCGAAAATCTCTCTTTATAGGCATGCACCATCATAATCATATCTACTGCCCAGTGTTTGAGGTTTGTCGGCGATACCGTGGTTCAGTTATAAGATGAATTATATAATAATATTAATATTATGGTTATGGCGATAACTATAATACTGACGAACGCTAATGTTTCGCTAAACAATAACGACGGACAATATTCGCGATTAATCTCTCGCAAACAATATTATTATATTATTATTATTCGCGCGACTATTATGACTTGACGTTTAATTGAAATTCGTTAATGTACGACCGACTTTTGTTGATATATTTTATCGATGGTGAATCGCGTCTATAATGAATTCGTAACTTTGGCACAATAATAGTTGAACAGATGATGAATAACCATTGTACACTACATATACAGCTGGTTGTAATAACGATAATGACCGTTATTATTTTTTTAATTCCTATTATCTCCATTTGCACTTGGTAAAAAATTATTATTTTTCCATTATACAAGCTACAATGCCCACATATTTCCTCTTGTTTATATGAATAATTCATGATATTGCTGCTGTTATTTTAAATCGTATTTCTCCTCGGCTTTTTGAAAACAAATTACATATTAAGTCAATACAAGAACTCATTTTTTTGAGAAAAAACACTACACATTTTTAAGTTGCATTAAAAATTGCACCAATCATCGGTTAACTAGAAATTTAATTTTCACGGCAAGAAATCCCCGATACTCTAAATATTTATAAGCCAAACAATACTAGTAATTTAACTACAAAAAAAATTTAAGTGCATAATATTTTTAATGCATACATTCAAGTTTTTGAGTGCATATTTTGAGATTTTTTCAACACTACAAGTCATCTGCCTTAATCAAAACTTATGACTTAAATGGAATATAAATTACCACAATTGTGTGATTTATCTAATTTTTCTAAACAAAGTGTGAAAACGAGTATAACTAACTATAACCTCGTATAATGGAATTACGAAAATATATCCAGTGGTAAAAATTAATTATCGCCCATGATTTTCAATTTTATACAGTCTTTGAAAGTTTGAATTACTAGACTATTGATGGTTACATAATATTATGTGTACTGCTATCATACTGTAGTTATATTATGACAAATTTATAAATTTTTGTTATGTTTAAACTAATTCCCTTGGATCCATATTATAATCTGGAAATAAATCCGGCGTTATAAAAATTTTATTTCAAACATAGTATACTATTTCTGTGTATTTCCAATAAATTTGAGTTAAATCGAATTCAGCATTACCATAATAATAATATAATATTAAAGTCTTAACAAATTTTCTTTACAACTAGTAAGTAGTTATAGTGTACTTAACGACGGTATTTCTATAAACATGTTATTGACTACATGACTATATAATAATATTATGTGTACATGAGCCCAGCTTTATGCAATTGTACACTTGAATCGAGGAATTATTCGTTTGTATATTTTTTTAATTATATCGGTCTCCGGACACTTTGAATTCTCATTCTGTTGCAATAAGGTAATACCTATAATGATATCCAGGAACTGCAGTTGTTTAAACCATCGAGACCCAATCACTTGACACTTTTAACACGCGTGTTCTACGTGAAAATATGCTTTATTTTCACTGGTGATTTTTTACAGTGAATACTTTAAAAAAAACATCAGAAAGAGATATTCGAATCGATATATTTTTAGTTGCATTGGGTTCAAAAAATAATAAACCATCTGGAGAATTTTACTTCAAAATTATAAAGAAACACAACGTTTTTGTTTTAGCTACAAAAATTATCATGCATATTAATTTAAAGTAGATAAAAATGGAAAATAAAATAATTGGCATATTATAATATAATTTGTTACGAAACATCCATATTTTAAGCATGGTCAGAAGAAGTGAAACAAGTTTGTAGTTGTCGCATGAATTGTTCGATATAAAGTATTGGGTTCAAAAAACGCTTATAAATAAAGTTATGCAGATTCTGCATTTTGATAAATACTCTTTTATTAATAAATGATTACTTATACAATTTATTTATTAATATATTTTAAATTTAAAGTCACCTAAAATTATTTGTAGTTAGGTATATTATAATATTTTTATACGTCGATTAAAAAAATATTAAAAAAATATCGATTAACATACATTTTGCCAAACTCATGTTATTATATTCCGGATGGAAACCTTAAAAAAAATTAAAAACCATGAAAATCTATTTTTTAATGTTTCACGATCACTGATTTACCATATTTAACTGAAGATATTCTTTAGAAAAAGAATTATTCAAAAATATCTAGGACGCCGTCTTAACATATTTTTGATGCGGTCGCATTGTAATACATTATTACTGATTAGATGTGTGACATCAATAATAATTTTTATTATTAACTGGATGTTAAGCTTATTTGAACGTTAAAAAAAAATATTAGCATAAGGGCCATCGTCTAAGATTATATAACTTATAGGTTTTAAGGGAATATAAGGTAAACGAAAAATCAGTATTTCAAAATATCGAGTTTTCGATAAATTTAAATTTAAACGTTTATAATTAACTTTATGTTGTAAACAACGTTTTCTATCAAATTACAAATATTGAAGTGACCATTAATTACTGTAACAAAATATTGTAGCAGTAGACGGTTTCGTCAACATTTAATTTATTATACACGGAAATCCACAAACCTCATAAATTCCCAATTAATAATAATAAGTTCTGGGAAAGATCAAAACGGAAACGCATAAGAACGACCGTAGCGATATAATTAAGTGTACATACTACTGCTGTCAATCCGCTTACCTACGCAAATTTAATTATTCGTCAGTACAGGAATCATTGTAAACCAAAGTTAATTTTCAACGTCCTTAGTTGTTCGATACCATGTAGGAAAAAGTGAACATAATGTCATATTATTATACCACATATAGTACCTATGTTCATTTCAAGCAAACGGTAAGTATAATAAGAAAAACATTCTCAGCAATATGTTTTAACATGCGTATTTGAGAAGACGGATATGCTCGACAAATAGACTGATTTATTGACTGATTGATTTAAACTTACAATTTATTAGCCTGCACAATCAATGGAATTCAATACGATTTCAGAAGCTTTGATTTTTACGAATATCCTTTTTTTGTCTTATCAGTGCATTTTTATTATGCTGAAAGTTATGTACTTATTCTGTTCATTTTCAACTCCACAAATGACGAAAACAATTACAATTTAGAAGTTCTGTTTTGTAAATAATATATTATTATATCGGTATATCCACTTATATAATTTTAACTTTGTGTTTCATAATAATAAGCTTCCCTATAATTAAACTGTGTCAAAATATTTTATGTATACAATAAGTATGTAGTCATATTTTTCAACTCACGGAACGGATTATTTCGGTCAACTTTTGTTTTATACAATTTATTTTTTTCAAAATAATATATTATAATACCTACCTACTATAATGGTCGGTTCTGATAACCCGATTTTTTTGATAGAAAATTAGACGTTGTTCGTTTATTATAACTAAAATATAAAACCTTTTTTCACAAAACCACTAAAATAGCCCGAATGAAAGTCACTGAGAGTTAAGTATAATAATAATTCTTTAGTAATATAATATAAGCGTATACAATGAATTTACATTTTAATTATGACTGTTCGATATTATGGTGACGTGCCTATGATTTTTAACGATACATTAGAGCGTTACATACTCAAACTTAGTGATCGTTGTAGTCGTATAAAGAGGAAACACCAATCTCGCGTGAACACTAACATAATAATAAGCCACCTCACCAACATGGAGGAAGGACTAGGTGAAGTCAATACGGATGGTATTTTTAAATTTTTCCACTCCATCAATTTTATAAACATATTGTAGGTAAATAATAAAAAAAACTTTCAATGTAAATATTATATATACCTACTTCTTAAATCTCATAAATAGTGTAAAACGATTTGTAAATATAAACCGTTGTAAAACTTATATGCTAATGACCTCACCAGTCGTAGCCTTTATTATTAATAATAATATATAAGTATAGAAAATAATAATCTAAATATACGTGTACCACTATAATTATTATATTATTATATTATAATATCTACGAAAAATCATTTACCTGCCAGCGATGGTCGGTACTTGATCGCATTTTTGTAACTCGACACGGCTGCTTCGGCGTCGCCTTTTTCCCGCAGGAGATTCCCTCTGTAACACACACACATAAATATAAGTGTTATTATATTAGATACGCGCACCACTATACAACGTTATTTAGTTGTATGTTCCAGCGACGTTGTTGTTGTTTTTATTATTATTGTTATTATATTATTACTTGTGTACACATACACACCGTAGTAAACCATCTCGGCTTTTCGGCGAAATGAACTAGAGCAGCGGCTGTCAAGTTGACAAATTGCCGTTGTGGAAAAGCTAAAACACGCCGGCACACACACACACACACACATACGCGAGCGCGAGGAGCTTGAGCCGAATATTGTGTTCTATTAATCATATCGCCCGGGACAGACACACGCGTGACTAACGAAAATAAAAACGGAAGGAAACGACTGCGACGGGAGAACCATGTAGCAATGCGCTTATAGAGAAATTTCACGCTTAGTTACACCAACACACACACACACATATGGTATCATAAACGCGGTTTAAAGTCTAGTGTTGCTACGTATAATATAGCCTCCTTTCATAGTAATGATCGTTATTGTCGCCCCTCCCCCCCTGAAATACCCGCATGGAAGAAATGGTCGTTACAGCAGAAGACGCGCGTTTGGTGGTACGCGTTGGAGACGAAGGAAAAAAGTGGTCACAGGCGCGGGGTGGGGTACAACAACGAAATTTAATGGCACGCATATAATTCGTGTGGCTCGATCCGAATTTAATAATATAATATCCGCACCGAGCACTTTTACGCGTTCGAAACTATAATATAATATAAACAAATATAAATTACAAGGCGATTTACAGTAATATTTGCATGTCGTATTACCTATGCAAGCAATACGGATAACACGTGTACTGCAATATAATATCAGTACCGGCGTAGTGCTCGAGCGTGTGTTTAAGCGGTGTACGATTTATGTATAAATTATAATGTAGGTACCTATGCGCATTATAATATTATGTTATGCATAGTCGTGGACGCGAGTTCAATAGTAAAACATTTTCCAGGCGGTTTTTGTGCGATAACTGCCACGTATAAAATGTCTGTTTATTATTGTATGTGTGTGTGTGTAGGAGGGGGGAGGTACGTCAAGGTAACTTAGCGTATGAATGATGTTAAATTAAAAAATAGTGATGCTGAAAAGAACCGTGTACGATATATGAGTTCCAATAGAGATAAATGCTGTTTGAATTTAAGTAAAAATAATGATCATTGACTACAGTATTGTAGATATCTCTTCGAATATTATGTTTTCAATTTTCTATCACACCCTAAAATTGTATCATTACAACAGATAAAAAATGTTATGTAAAAAATGAATATTATAAAAAAAGTCGTTCGCGACTGCGTATAGAGGTAAATATTATACGTCGTGCAGAACATGCGGCTTCTTTATGTACTTTTACGAATTAACGACAGTGACAATAATGATTACCGATGTGCTCTTTTCGAAGTATATAATAATTGAAGTAAAATTTAATTATTTACTAATATAATATAAGATGACGTCTTTTGCTGAAAGTTTCCGGTCGAAGATCGTATAGATACAGATATTATAATATTGCTCGACTATAAAAATTAATAAAGTAGGTACGCAGTCGATACTTTCCGGGAAATAAATCTTAAAAGGGATAAAATCAATGGCGAGAAGGCAAAAAAATAGAGTCAGACAATATTGCTTGCTGTTATTACAATATTGCATCGAAAGGAATTTCTAGGGCGTTCGGTGAATATTGATAAAATATAAAACGTCGGATCTCGCCGTATAATAATTAATAATATTATACTATAATAAATGTAATCTTCGGTCGCCAAATTCAATATGAAGAGCGTATATATAATATATTTTACGATGCAGACATACGCTGTAAGTCGATGTTCGATGGTTTGAAGAAAAAAATATGACATTCAGTGACCGGTTTCGATTGTTCGCTACACCCAAAACTGTTACAATTTCAAATATAAGCACATGAATATTTCGTGTACACGATAATAATTGTGATTCAGCTGTTTAATGTATGTAGTCGGTCCGTTCGACTTTCGTATTATTGCGTTTTCTAGACAACGGCGAACTATACCCGACGATAACTTTACGATGCGACTCTTTCCGCGCCGGACTCGTTTTGTTTTTCCAGACCCCAGTTTTATCTGTTATATTATATGGACATAATATGGTATATATAGTAAATATTGTATACATTATACGCAGTACGTACATAAATATCAGTTAATTGATTTTTTTTGTCTACTCGTTTGTTTTTATTCCCGGTGAGCTTATTACTCGTTGTTCTGTTTATCATTGTGTAAGTACAGTAGGAAGCGCATATCAATGGCACGCCCAGAAATTTTTAGTGGGAGGCGATGTTATACCTTATATGTCAATTTAGAGAATTTGTGGGAGTCATACCAAATTTTCGAATAGCCTCCCTTAGACAAACGCCTTCCATAAAAAAAAAAAAACAATTGTTAACGGCTTAACCACGAGAACCACGATATATGTATGGTATATCCTAGTGCGTTATTAAGTGTATGATATGAGTAGATGGGTATATTGTACTATTATATATTAGTTCATGCTGTATATTATGTAGGCATTAGCGTTACATAGTTTGACGCATTTTCTGATAATAAGAGATAACTGTTAAGTGATTTTACATAAGTTTATACCGATAGGGTGTCAAATTATTGATATCTAATTTTAGTTTACCTAATCTTTACTAGCTGATATATTATAGTATGATAATAATTAAACATAATACATTGTATATGATTAATATAATGAACCGGTTACAAGTCAAATTGATTTTATTCTAGTATTAACAACTATCAATCATATTAATAATTTATTCTTGATAAATGTAATGCGTTCACGCCGTTCATAATACAACGTACTTATTAAAATATATATTGGAAGAATTGTACCTGATTTTCATAATCTTTACTGATCATGATATTATTGATTATTCAAAGAATACAACTGTACGGTGACCACTGGCCACACTATTATTGAAGAGCTGACAATCGGACTACTCCGTACGACATCTTCCGTGGGGAGTCGGACAAATTTATCGCGAAAAAAATAAATAATTTTATGCGCACACTCCGTCACGAAGTATAATATGTATTGTATGTTTGTATAATATACGTTTACATGGCCGTTTATAACGATGATGTGATACGCGGTGTGACGACGCAAATACACGAACACATATATGACGATGACGATGACGATGATGATGATAATAATGTACAGAGTGCACACAACTTTATATTATATAAGCATGGCGATAGGGGTGGGAAAACTGAACTATTACGACTACAAAATTTGCATGTTATACGTGTGCGGGTTTGTTCAAATGATTTATGAGCGAAATATACACACACACACACACACACACACACATATTGTGTAGCTGTTATACGTACGTGGGTTTGTGTGTCTGTGTGTGTCTGTGTATGATATTCACGACATAGTATAATCTCGTGTTCGGTCACTTAGCCCCGGCAAGCAGCTCGAGTTAGCGGACAGTAGTCGCCGCCACTACCGCCGTTTTAATGCGTATTCATTGCAGTGCATAAAAGAGCACCGGTCGGGTGAGGGGTTGCGAGAGTTTTAGGGGTGCGTTGGTGTGCGCGAGAAAGAGACAGCGCGTGAGGGGATGACGGGGAGGGGGTGCGTGGTGTGTGCACAAAAGACAATTTTAATTACAATGCCGCGGTCGGGGTGGCCACCATAAAATACAGTCACTCCGGGTTTAGTGCAACGAAAACATAAAATTAGTGGTCGTTAACGGTACGCGTACGTATTATTACCATACATACATGCATATATACATACATATATATATATACGCACGAAATGACCGGATTTTAATTATATATACGGTGGTTCTTATTTTTCCGTATATTATATGGCTGGCGGGCGACCTTTGCGGTGGCTGTTTCGGAATACTTTCGTACGCGTTTCAATATTTTTTTTTCGACCCGTGCACCTGCAACGGCAGCGCTGTCACTATACCTACCAGAGCCCACGGAGCAAATTATAATTTCGTAGCAGTAAATATTATTATACTGGACCGACGAGTTCTAGCATGCCGTGCATCTATATAATGACTGCTGAAGTGTGATAGCTCTGTTATCACACTCGTTCGACCAATGGCTTGGATATCGATATATATTGATCTAAACGCTTGCTCATGATATGCAAAAGCTTATCTTAGCACTACCGCACTCCTCTGGTAAAATATAATGCTGTAGCGTTTACAACTTTTATTATAGACAGTCCGCTTCAGGGTATAAATCTTCTGTCAGATATTCCGCTATCAACGTTTGTCTGATCACCAACATCGGTTAATTGCACCATCTGCAACGACGTCATTTCACAGCAAACGTGTAATAACTTACCACGGAAAATATGTTCCTACATAGTATTACGCGCTCACGTCATGAAAGAAAATTATTAAAATTACATAGAATATTAAACGGATGTTATAATCGTTTAAAAGACTTGACGGGGATGTGTGTAACGCGGCTCTCCCTGCAATATTGATGGAGCGATTATAATGGGACGAAAAAAAATTGTAAGCGCTATCCTCTACTACCGAGTAAAAAACATACACACTGCACAGGTGACAAAAAGTTTCCAAATCTGTGGCGCGGTTGCGCTTTTATTGTGCTCAAATAATAATAATATATTATTACACGAGCTATACGTTTCGTGGGGCATAAATCTCTACGGGGATATAAAATACTTTAATGTTATGATTAACGGATGAACCAAAATGTAACGCGAACAATACATGGTGAAAAAAAAATATTATTCTTTCCCGTCACACAATATAATACCTATTGTCAAAATGTAATATGTATTAATGGACCTCGACAATTCGATCTGTCTGCACATCGCTCTACCTATTGGTACAAAATAATAAATATATACATGCATGTACGTCATGAACGACACACTACAATATATTACTATTATACTTGGCCACGCGAATCTCGATGCAAAACGCAATTTTGTAAGGGTAAATTATGCACTATTATACATTTATTATATTATAGGTGGACTTTCTATAATGGCGACATTTGATTCTGCCCGTGGTCCGTCACAAGATCATGAATAAATAAAAAAATTAAGCTCTATTGCTTTGTATAGTAATAAATGTGTGGCGTTTTCAGACGTCTCAATTAAAAAAAAAAATTGAGAAGCATTTTTTTTTTTGGTAAAATTCTTATCCCGAGTCCAGACAGCAATTTTTTATTTAAAAATGTAATTGTCTGGGTATGGCTATTGGAGTAGAAGTCATTATTTCTTGACTAATTTTACGTTATATTCAATAATTTATTATAATATATTATTTTCAATTCAACCATTCTGTATATATAAGTACGTGAAATCGTGTTTTTAATTTCGATAAAATCGACTGCGCACGCCACCGAAAAGAATATTATAATAATAACAGTGACAATGACATTTTTGTTTCGCATTTTTAGTATTCCACAAGACCGTGGCTTATTGCTTTGTTTTTTTTTTTTAATGATTGTAGCGCATATTGTACTGTACGCCCATGTACACAATATAGAACTATATACCAGGGGTGGCCAAACCGCCAAACCTTATATGTCATGTGTAATTCGTCAACTATCCAATGACTTTTATCCTAGTCTAGTGTTTAAGAAAAAAAATTTTAATGTGCATATATGTATAATAATATTATTGATAATCGTAATAGTTAGAAAGGTAAAAAAATTACAGATCTTACTGGTAATTTCGGTCACCCTCATATCTGTTACATCCTACAGTATACTACCTTTATTATATTGTTTATTATAACCTACCGTTTATAAACGTTTTCCTACAATATTATACGCAGAATTCCTACGATATTTCTGAGCCCGGCAATTCTCATATTTTCATCGTAATAAAAATACTCGCTGGAGTTCTTCAAAACGAACGGTTGCGAAAGTTTATCGAGACAAATATTTTGTTTTGATAATGATATTAGCGGTATTTTGACGGCCATTTCTGTTATACATACATGTAATAAATTAATACGTCACGTAAAATATATTTTTAAATAGTCCGTGTACATATTATCTAGTTATATAGTTATATGAGTGTATATGATGATGATGATAATATCAAAAGAAATGTTTTTTTTCTGGACCAGACATTTTTTTCGTTTAATTATTTTCAATTAATCAGATAATATTATTTTATTAGTTGCGATGTGCACCGACGCCGGTTCAAAACTTCGGCCGCGCACGGCATTTTTCTTCGGGCAAGTCACCGCGGTGTCCGGAGAGAAGTGCCGCCATCCCCCATCCGCACAAGACAGATACCTACGGGTGACCGTAAAAATCTGACAAACTGTATAAACGTGTTTAAACCTACAGTACCCTCCCACACGGTTCAAAACCACCCATTGGCCTAAGTTGGTGCGGGTTCATTAATAAAAAAATAATAATAATAATTTCTTTATCACGGTAAAAAATATTTTCATTTACAAATTTACTTTTTATACACAAATAATACAGCGTAAAGTATTACATTATACAAAACGTATGGTTATTTATTATCGAGAACCTATATTGTATATACCTAATAATAATAATAATAATTTTTTTATTACGGAAAACATTGACAATTAACAATTTATTTATGTAATGTAGCATAACAATATTCAATCATAATATATAATGTTTGGTTATTAATTATCGTGAACCTTTATTTATATTCATTCAAGTAAATAATATATTTAATTTTCTAAAACAGAATATTTTATAATATTTATGATGGTTTTGTTGAGTGAATATCAAATATGAAAGAGGTTATATATAAAAAATAAAAACATTAAAATACGAGATGCGGGAAACCGCTGTGGTAGCCAAGGAAGCCTCGTGAAATAATTGTACTGCATGAGTATGTTGCAGTCCGAACTTTAAAGAAATATAACTACATTATAGTTCACTAATTCTGATTTATCATATGCGCACTGTAATAAAAATATTCTGGTTTACAGTTATGAATAAACGAGTTATCGTTTAAAAAAGTAAAATACATTAAAAATCATGAAAAAAAAGTAAAAAGAGATTCGATTTAATTTAATTTAAAAAAAAGCTTTAGTGCTATAAAGTAATATATATTAAAGTTGTTTGGAATATTTCGTATAAACACTTTTTACGTTTAGTTGAACAAAACCCATCTACGAGCGGTAGAAATGTAGAATAGAGTCGCCCTGTATGTACTTATGTGTGTGTAAGTTTGCGTAAGTATGTGTGTGTGTGTGTGTGTGTATGTGTGTGTAAGTATATGGTATAAGTATACACTATATATATGTACCTAGTCGTAAAATGTGTATTGCGTTTACTCGAGGGAGATAGGCATAACCACGGTAATAGTGACTTAATATCACTAATATCATAGTGACAAAATCACATATGCAATTTACAAATTTACAATCGCTTCGAAATAATATGGAGAATTAATGACAATCAGCCGATGATAAATCAATTCATGATTTCGTGTATACGACATTGCTTTTAAAATTACGGTACATCTGTGGTCTTTGCAGACTGTTCAGATACTTATTATAATATTATAATAACAATTCCTACCCGAGTATTACAAAACTATAATAATAATTATTATTATTATTCTAATTATTATTTATTAACGTCGTTATTATCATCGTTATTGTTACTATTACGGTCGTCGAAACGTACGGATATATTTGTAACCCAGTTTGGTAGATTAAACTTCGATAAACAACTTTGTAACCGATACGGCCAAAATATGTTGTTTTTGACGCCAACAACTTATTTTCGGTGTGTTTCACCGGGAAAACTTTCGCGAAAGTGACGCGTGGCAAACAAACACTTCTATATTTTTTCCCATTTTTCTCTTCGCGTTCGCCACGTAAGGTATCATATTGCTGTCCGATTAAAGTACAACGGCTTATACACATACACACACGTATAATATTATATATGTATCCGTATATTACAATATACCGCCAAAACCGTACACGACATGTGTCATGCAAAAGCACTACACACTCACAAATAAACACACAAACACACACCTACACATATTATAAGCCATTATTCAACCCCCGACTGACGATCAAAGGCCACGCGCCGTTTCGCGAATATTGAATTTAAAGTATTGAAATGCCGTTTAAACACGATTTTTCCATTTCCAACGATTTAAAAGGAAACGAACAGGCAATTTATGCGTGTTTACGTGAGATATTTTTGACAAATACGATTAAAACGAAACCTAACCTAACCTAATCTTTGAAAATATTAGTTAAATCTATTTTAATGTTTTTAGTTTTAACTTTAATAATTATATTACTAACATATTTGTATAACATTAACATTAGAAGTATGACGTGTGTAAGTCTGTCGTAACATTGTCCATCGATAACTTAGAAGAAAAAATATCGCTTATCGCAAGACCGTTGTTTTAATTAAAAAATAAAAAAAAATGTATAAATATTATACAAACCCTAGAGGCTAAAGGTTTTAAATTAACTATTTATCTATGTTACTTTTTGACAATCAAATCGGTTTAGATGACCTGTATTAGGAACCCATCTAAACTTTTTTTTGAACTTTTAGGGGATATTTTTTTCTAAAAATTATATCAAATAGGTATACAATTAAACTAGTCGAAAATAGCTCACGATGAAGTATACGATGTGTTATGTGTGAAATAGTAACTATGGCTCGGAACTGTATGAAATCCATATTTGTAATAAATTAATATATTTAACATAAAATCAGGTACCTACATATTATATGTCTTATGAGTTATGACAATATGAAAGTTTTTTCTATTGAATATTGTTTTGTGTGTTGCATATTATTTTAAAATAGATACAGAAAAATCGATTTTAAAACTTAGAAATACTGAATTGGGTACCATTGGACCACCGTCTATCACGCAGATCAATATTAGAAAAAATAAATTAAAACATCTCTGCGAGGAACACAATTATGGAAGTAGCAAGTATATTCCCAATTCGCTAATTAGAAAATTGTAATCTGTGTCGACTTTAATCACATTTCAAAACGTCTGTTCTGCGTTTAAACTTACGTATATCATTATTTGTATACACTTTATAATATAAAATGTGAATATAAAACTATCTTTCTAAATTTGTAATTTATAGTAATTTCTAAATAAAAGTATTTTGACCTAGAATCAGTACTACAATATCATACCACGTCATTGTGTGCAATAATAATAATATAATGTTATTGTAATTACTTCTGCACACATCACTCGTCGTGTTAATCATTGATTGTTGTACGAACGAGTGCAGACTGGACGACAATATTCAAACCGTAATAATCGCTTTTCTCGACTCTCCCGTTACCGGCTGTATAATACAGTATCGGTACTATAATATAATACAGGTAACTATACCATTTGAACGAGTAAAAATCGTTTTTCTCAATAGTTATCATAACGATCATAATATAGTAAATAAAATAATAATTATGATCGAATTATACGCAGCGAACGAATTCGTCGGAAGTATAATTGTGTTTTGTACTTATTCACACTCGGCAAAACGTTTTATCGAATACCTACTATTATTTTGTATTCTATTGTTTATTATAAAATTATAATAATATAGTATACACAAGTTTTGCACTTGTATACCACGCGTACGTTAGTGCGCATGCGTGTGTTTGCGTTTAACGAGCAAAGTACTTACCGTGCTTCGTTTGTATAATATATACGTATATACTAGTACATAGGTATGATATTAGTTTATAACGGGTAAACACACTGAACTTTTTCAATGGCCTAACGAGGTCGAACTGATCCTAGCGACATCGAAATCTCGACGGATATGGCGTGAACTGTTGTACGATAATTATTATCATGCGTATATAATATAATATATAGCATTAAAAATAACACATATACCTATAAATATTGTATGTAAATTAAAAAATATAAAAGTAAAAAAAAAAACGTTTTGCGAGCAATCGAGTAAACAAAAATATATTTACGGGGTCTCGTTAAAATTTCGAAAAGCGCGAGAAATGAATATAAGAAAATTAACTCACGTCTACGAGCGATCCGCATAAGACAAAGATATTATCCATAATAATATCGTTGATAAATGTCAAGTTTATGTCATGTTTTTTAACTCACGCCGACCCAGCAACGTAGCTCTAGTTTGTAGACTCATCTGAGTTTCAGAAGTTAATTTTGAGATTTTTATATATTTTGTGAGATACAACTAACTTTATGTTTAAAAATAAAAATGTACAATTCAATCATTATTATCTTATTAAAATTGTACCTATGTATATATTATATTATAGATATTTTTTTTAGGCTTACCCACGGGTAAAATGTATAGTCGCGGTTTGCTTACATACCTAATAATATTATAAAAAGTCAGAATAGGTCACACGCATCTTACCCACTCCTTCCTCATTTCCAAAGAACATGCCCCAGTATGCGACGCATGCAAGGAAAACTTTTCGATCAACCACATCGTTACTATATGTTCAAAATACGCTGGAGCTTGGAAAATTTTCCCACACCATTTATTTAAGCAAACAATTGTAAATATTTCAATTTTGTTTTTCTTAACCTGTTTTTATCTCTGTGTTTTAACTGCAAGCTAATGACCCATGATGTTGAAGCCTTAATTTTAAATAAAATAATATATAAATATATACATTATTAAGTGTTCAACATCTTTTAAATAACCAAAGTACAACTCTGCAGCAGCTACCGACTTTGCGGAGTGCCTATACGATCGCAGGAGGTCTCGTACATTTATTAATACAGTAATATCACGACCGCCGTTTTACATTAAAACTGCATTTTTACGGTCCTCTATAATGTATACGCATTTACAGGGCGTGGATCTTAACCTGAGCATAGGAAAGGGTGAAATACCCCCCCCCCCCCTAGACTGGTGAATTCTAATATAAATTTAAATTTATTCGATGGAGTATATTTGTAATACATTTTGTGGGATATCTAAATGCTTTGTGATATGATTTTTTATTAACCTTATTTTCATCTGTGTAGCACATATTTAAGAACTTATTGCACTAAAAAATATTTAAAATGTTGACAGTATAGGCACTGCTGCAGACTGTATAGTAAGAAAATGAATATGCAGAAACTGCAAACATGCCCATTGACTTATTAACATTTTTAAGCTGGAATCTTATCCAACATGTGAATCCCCCACCACCTATGACTATGTTGTGGATCTTAGACTTTGCGTTTAGCTCTTACTATCTCGTAAACACACGAAATATCTAGTGACGGCGGTGTATATACTTTCTCTTTACAGATAGTAGATCGCAATACCTCTTATATAAGTATAAAGATAACAATTAGAATAATAATATTAAAGTATACCTACTCATTATTATTGCGGATTATTGTATTCATGAAACGGGTCGTCACCGATACGAATTACGCGCGTACACTGTGTATATTATGTACGATTGAGCGCGTCGGGCGATTTGCCCGAAACAAGCATCAACCTCCCCCGGGCACGATTCACACCCGACCATACACCATCTGCGTCTCCGTCATGTCGCCGATCAACCGCCTTCGAACCGCATACATTTTCCCAGTTCGCGGAAATATTGACAGAAAGCTTCCGCACGGATAGCTCATTTCCGTTTTGTTCACCCCCACCGCACTCCCACGTGGTGTACGTCCCGTAAATCACCTCTCTGCACGCGCACACACATACACATATTGGAGCCATCCCGTCATCCTTGTACATTCTTCGTACAGTATATATATGTGTGTGTGTGTGTGTGTGTGTGTGTGTGTGTGTGTATCCATCCCTTGTGTACGGTCGTATCATGTACGGCTTGAGTAAGGGATAGACGGTGTTTGAGGACGAGTGGTGGAGTGCGCTTCGCAGAGGGTACGAACCACCGCGTCTTGGCGGAATTTACATCAGAATACCCTTGTGCAGCATCCGAACATACCACCGACGCCGGACACGTATCGAATAATAATAAATATATATGGTCCGCGCGCGCTGCGTTGCATCGCTATTCTATACCATTTTATATATATATATTATATACCACGGTATAATAATATACGTATACATTTCATATGATGGTATATACGCTATGCGCACGCACACACACTGAAAAGCAATGTTACTATGTGTAATATATTATATATATAAGTATACTATCGCGAAACAGCTCAGTCCTCGCCAAAGGCCTCGTCTCCGGAGAGACAGAAAATGTGATCGGGTATGAATGAGAGAGGTGGTGGTGGTTGTAGTGGAAAAGCCTCCGGACCAAAATCCCACGTATATGTACCAACTGCGCCGCCGACACGCCATAATCTAACATCGGTGACCCATGAACGACTACGAGATACATAATATATATTTAAACGTTATATTATAGCATACACCATACCCTTGCATTTTTTTTTATCGGTTTGCGATAAGCATTTTTTTTATGCGTGAATATCGAACAACAACAACTATACATACAATAAATAAACACAAGTTTATGTAATATTATATAAGTACACCACATACGCCCGTTCTATAGCGCAGGTCACGATGCAAAGAGTTTGTATAATATTATATTATATATACCAAGACGTCGTGAAAACATTAACATTAAATAGTTGGCGGCAGCGGTGGTGGTGTGATGGTGGTCGAGAGAGAAAGAGTGCCAATCCAATAAGACCTTAATTATTATTTTACATCAGCTATTAGAATATGGGTAAATCATACACGTAGAACCCGTTTGACCTTGTATTGGTGTGAAATTGTCAACGAGACAGTGATGTCAAATCAATATTATGTTTTATTTTTTTTTTAATTATCATATTTATGATCAATGCGCATAGATAATATTATAATACTATTAAATATTATTTTCCCATGCGGTGTTTTGATATTTTTCTTTTTCTTTATCAAAATCGTGTGTGTGTGTAAGCGTGTAACAATAAAGTTATAGCAGCAGTAAGTTGACCTCGGTATCGGATGAACTTTCTGGTGAATTCGAATTTATTTATTTCGTCATAAAATTCTAGTACATTTTTTATTCAATGAAAATCTACGAAGAAATCAGATGACGTAAGTGCATATAGAGCATGGTTCTATATTTATATTTTTATACATTTACAAGAGCGTAATATGTTTTGATGGAATTCTATGCAGACGTGTCAATTTAAAGTTGAACGACAAAGAATTTTTTCTTCAGTATATATTATATGCTATTTGAAAATCTATTGTTTTTTTTTTGACGGGTGTTCGAAAGTTGTTCGAAACTTCTTCGACAAATAAATAAACATATATACGGTATAATATATATACATAACGAATATATATATATAATACAATAAACTATACATAAATATATATCTAGCGTTTAGAAGATTTAGATAACACTATCGTAGTTCGTATACGAACCGTATGTAACCATCGTTACTTATGAACAGTACACATCTTATCAAATAATTTTACGATTAATGAAACTATCAAAATCGATCGTTTCAAATAAAAATAACCAATTATATAAAATGTTGCACTGTTTTCCTTGACGATAAAAGTTGGAACTTGAAAAATTAATTTCTTGTCATCTACTTCGTAATAAATATACTGCAAATACTTAACGGGTGCACTCCGTTGAAATCTATAGACAAATTAAGACGGACAACTTTAAAATCCATTTTCCACTAGCGTTGCGTATATATACCTAACATACGTGGCGTGGTTTTATCAGAAGTTTTGACACATCAGTATTATGAAAATATAAAATTGTGTAACCCTATTGTTCCTTACCTAATCCTTAATATTTTATGCAGGACCTTTAAGGAGTGTGCATTAATAGTTTAAAGGCAGAAATAATTGTTGTAAAAAACTGTTTACCCACTAATTAAAATTTTAGAGTCATAAAGAAAATAATAGATAAAAATGTTAATCCAAATTTATATAAATTGATTCAAGTTGCAATCACAATACCTATATCATCAGCTACGTGCAAAGGATCCTTTTCAGCCATGTGAAGAGTGAAGAATTGGCTTCTTTTTTTTTTTTTTTTTTTTATTAAACTTTACAATGCGTCAACATATTGCATGTTCTTACAAGGTATTAAATATAATAATGATACGGTTGAAAGAAAGTAATATTAATAATAGTTGTAATAATAATATAAATTTGAGATAAAATTAATGAGAATAGGTCTGAGAAAAGATAAGATATTGTAGGTATGTAGGTATTATGAGACAGTGTGTGATAGTATTATGGGAAGATAATGCCTTTAGTTATTAGTGTGTTTAAGACTGTGGTAAGGAGGGAAATTAATGGATTAATTAATGAGCTTAAATTGGATATGAGTTTTGAAAAGGTATTTGATAATTGTTCTGTGATTTTATTTTGGTTGTTGGTGGCTTCTGCTGCGTGTGATTTGGTTTTGGTTCTGGGTTGAGACTGTTGAAAGTGAGGGTCAGGGTCTTTGATTGGTTGAAACTTTGAGCAGATTTTT
>NC_042494.1:69617739-69631995 GCF_005508785.2 Acyrthosiphon pisum | reverse complement strand
ACTATGTAGATTTTTGATAACGACTCTGTATGTGCGATGGTTTGGGGGGGGGGGTAAACGAATGAAAACTAGCGCTTGTTTCGTGTAAATGATCTATTATTGCATTGTAAGTTCGTTTGTCGGTGGGTTGTACAATGAGGTATGACGGAGTTGACTTACAGGTGAAATCATTGGGTCTGGTGATATTTTTTAGAACGGTGTAGAGTGCTGAGTAGTTGGATATGTTTTTGATGTGGATAGGAGGGGCCACGGGTTTAGCGTTGTGAACTTTGTGAGGTAGACTGTCCGGATCTTCCGTGGTGCCAGTTGAAGGTGTGGTGAGTACTTTGTCTTCATCGGGGTTGAGTACGGCGTAACGGTTCGGGGTGATAAAAACTTTTGTGTTTTTGTCGACTTGACTGGGCGAACTGGTAGATAGGTTTCGCTTCGTTGAATTAGGAGTACGTGGCATGATAATGACGTAATGTTATTGTGACATATTATATAATAGTGATAAGATAACGGAGCGCAGACGATTACGACGTGCGTGTGTTCATGTTGAACGTTGCGGCTGAACTAAGAATTGGCTTCGAACAACTAAACAAGCGTGGGACAAAATGGATTTACAAACCTAGCTTCAATATGTATTGAAAGAGACATAAGTACATAACAAATAACATTAATAACGAAAACATTCTATATATATAATACAAAATCTACCGTATGTACGACTAACTTCTGACCTAAACATATTAGAACACACACATAATTGTAAGGCCTATGGCCAACACACACAATGTATAAGTAGGTGATTTCACGGTGCACCTTCTACCTCATCACACACTACGATTACTGGACTCCGTAGGACTACGATACAGTTACATAGTATAATAGAACCATATTTGATATATTTGTAAGTATTAGTATTTTTATTAGTGTTTAATAGACAATAAAACATAATTATAACTGAAATAGAATTCTAGTAATTTAAATATATTTAAGATCCTGATATCTACAAAAACTGCCACTGACTACGGTATTTATATCTATAGGATCCATACGATTCTCCCTGGATATCTTATATTTAACTGGTCGTTCCCCCGACCACGTTACATGTAGATACGTAATTCCTCGCCTATAACAGTCACAACAATAATAACGACGAAATAAAAAATAAAACAGAAAATGATTTTCTCGGTTTTAACTATAGGCTTTTTAAAAATGTTTTATACATTTGATTTGATTTTCGTGCATATTGCAGCAGTAATAACTAATACGTGCAACACTTTATATACCTCTAATAAGTTTAATATTATAATAATATGATGCTACTACTTATCATCACGAAAACGCGATTCCAATGTCTGTGAATAATATTTTTATTTTAATGATGTTTCCGACGTTTTATAAACTTTACTGTGAATCAATTAAAATTATTCGTTTAAGTAACAATTATATATAATATGAAATCAAATATAATTGGAAAACCACATAACATCTAAATAACATCTATAATATCTATATATAAGTATATAACCTTCACCGTTTTCAACTCAACTTAGGACACCACCATATTTCACATGGATCAGACCCAGAGGACAACATCAAAATGTTCATTTTTATAAAACAAATCAATCTTACTGACGACAAAAAAAAAAAAAAATTGTACATCGAAGCTTATTATATTATACTTTTTTATCACGGTAAAAACTTTTAAGCCTGTTGTGGTATATTGGTAATATTTTATTGATATCATATTATCATCACTTCTCCTACGCTTAATTACAGGACAGAACACCTGTAATATAATAAGAAGGACGAAGTTGTGAATTCATATTTCTTTCGATTTATACCTACCCAATTATTTGTTATGCTTTCCGGTAAAAGAGTTAAACGTTTGAGATCGTGAAATATACCTACTTCAATAGTAGGTACTACACCAAGTCGTTTCGCAGTCACCTTTAAAATTCAACGTCAAAAATGACTGACGATTATTAGATATTATGGTAATATAATTGAATATTAAATTGCTCGCAATGCAACTGACATAATAGCACGATATGATGCAAAATTCGATCAAAATATTATTACAGCGATTTAGTTTGTACATCCTTGCTTATGTATATTTTGTACCTTCCTGTAATCAAAAAGACTATTTGCTTACGGTGTATTTTCCAAACGCGTTTATTGACGTTCTAAAACATCTTTAACCCCAACAGAGGTCCTTCGACCGCAATATTACATTATGTGACGTCTATTTTGTGGATACTTTCGTCGTACAATTACTCAATAAGTATAAATCGGCTCAGAACCTATATTCATATACACCTTGAGAACTATTTAGTAGGTACACACGCACACAACCGTATTATAAATTAAATGCATTGCTGTAAAGAAATATTTCACACAATTTATTATTTCATTCAATCCTGAAGTCAACGAATGCCGAGTCAGCCAAATTTCAATGATTACGTCATAAGGCGACGGAACGACGAGAGCGGGGCTGTCGAGTATTCGTGAGATGTTGTGGCTAATGACCAGTAATAAAAATCAATTGTTTTTGTTTTGATTTTAAGATCGAATTTATTATATTTCAGTCTGTTTTAACCAACAGTTACTTGCTTTTATTTTATTTAACGTTTACACTTTTTTGAAGTATCTAATCTCAATTGGTGTTCGTACTTGGGGGTTTGTGGCGTGTGACGAGAAAACTCTTTTGAAACAGATATCAAGACACAGCTATCATACTTATTTTATTTTCCAGTATTCGTTATCGTGGTTAGTTGAGAAAGAGTACGATTTCGTCTCGTTACATTGTCTCTAACATCCAGTACTCGGTACAGTGTTCAGCTGTTGGAGAGTAAAACGACCTTATACAGTTATAAAATGTAAATGTTGCGAGATCTTTTTCAATATTATCCTTTTGTACATTACTCATTATTGTGGTCAACAAAATGAGAATTAAATAAGCTTTTACCACAGGTTTCGATATTTACTCTTTTGACGGTTTGGGAAAAGGAAACCGAAAAATATATGTTATATAGGTACGTAAAGCATTTACGTCGTTGCGTACACAAAAATATACTGACTGTGAATAAATCGAAATTAGTAGGAAAGAGAAATCAATTTGGACTGTCAAGAATTTTGGTTGTGGGGAAATACCGGACACTATTATACTTGTCATTGGCCCAGTAGTTGATTTATCACGTATCGTTATATACGGGTGATACACTGATACCACAGTGACATCTCACATATTTTTAATAAAACGCTCACAATTCAAGCCATCATAATAAAATTGCAATAATTATCTTACATAGGACACTGTCCAAATAAGTGTGGTCAGTGGTCACTGTAATACATTTCGCACCGACTGCAAAACTCCCGTCATCACTGTTTTCTAATTATCACAGTTTATTGAAACTGTATACCTATAATATACCAACTGTGACAAACCGCGTTTTAATAAAATTTACTGTCCTCTGGTTACGCCCGTTATAATACATCTGTATAATTACGGTCGATCTGTGTACACCAGTTATATAAATTATGCGTCGACGACCTGGTCATAAACGTGCGCATGGTTAAAACTGCACTACATAATATATTATATAATATAGATGCGGTTGCGGACGCGTCTCATAATCGTATATAATATTATCATAACCATAATCATAATCATTATCATTATTATTATGTATTGTTCGTTTTTAAGCCTATAAGATCCAGTGGCGTAGGAGCTTAGAAAACGGTATAGACGATATAGATAGGGTGTATAGAGGAGACGGCAAGTGAGATAGAGAAACAGTGATAGTGAGGGGACGGGCTGTATACGTGTTTATTATCGCCAAGACGATGGCCCGTAAACGAAACAGTTATGATGACAATAATCATAAAGAATCAACCCTTCACCCTCTATTGCTGTTCCGGGTCACGTCGGACCTCGCGCGCGAAAATCCCCTATCTGCGCACCATAACCATCGTCGTCGTTGCCGTCGTCGTCGTACGGACGTGATTCTACTAACACGCAAGTATGATACACATACAAATACGTATAAATACACACACACGAACACACACTTATATAATATGTACTAACTGTGGTCATGTTATACATTCATTATTAATGGCACCACGTCTGGGTCAGTGTTTATCGCCACTATATACCTACGTTTTCCACCTAACCTAAAGCGTACTGACCGATCCCCTGGACTTAACAGGTCGTTTGAAGCGGATGACTGTATACGCATACCACTAAAATAACTACTCTTTCTATTAATCATTCAACACGGTACCTACCAATAGAGGTTCAAATCGGAATAATGTCAACCCGAAATGGTCCCAGTCTTCCAGAGGTGGTATTAGCATTATAATACGTCATCGTCGCGCCGGTGTCGTAAGAGTATACCATCCTCAGTATCCCGCCGTCGCGTCGTATGGTTGTTTTTAATTAGAATATTTTAAATTATTACCAAGTATTATGAAGAGATTAAATCATACTTATGGCACCATCGCACAGTAAAAATATAAACTTGACCTACATCGTATAAATACCTTTTTGAAGGTATAATTTTTTATTTTATTTGAAATTAAGTCTTCGACAACTGAAGTCATTAGTCTGCTAGTGTGGAAGAGGGTACTATTGATTTGAACACGCGCGCACGCGCGCGCGTGTGTGTATGTATGACAACGATTTGTAACTAAAAATCCTAAGTGGTCACCCATCCCGGAAATAGTGACACCGACCGGTGCGTACACTCCGAGCACATTCGTGACTCAATGAAAATACTGTGGCACACCGAACCACTTTAAGATATTATAATAATATGATATTCAAATAACAATTATAGTCGGTACTACATTATCATATTTTATAGCTATTAGCTATTAGAGATCGTGACGATCGTGCAATCGAGAAAAAAAAATTATTTTGCTTTTATGAAAATTCTTAATGACAATAAACCAAAATACTTATTTTTAATAATAACAGTTATTCAAAAGATATTTAAATGGGCAGCTAGGTTACACGCCATGTTTACGTTCTTAGTTATAAAAATGCTTATATTTTGTTTAATAAGTACTTGCATGTTTTTCATTCAGTATTACTGAATTTTTATTAGTACTCAAGAATTTTAACAATAACAAAATAGTACTAAAATAACGAAATTAAGTAATTATAAGTACCTAAATGACGTACGTTGACATGAATATACGTTATTGTCTGGTAATAAAAATTAATTACACTTGTAGAAAAAAAAGTTTTGACTTATTTTATACTCTGTTGAGTCTGTTCGAGTTAAGAAACGTAGTCGGCGGCAACCAGTTTTCGTCGGGTCGCAGTCAGGCAACACTCGTTTGTCGCCCCCACCTAGTAAATTATCTGTCCACCTGTCGTGTAGTATTTCCACGCCCCTGCGCTCAAGTCAGACGCCGTCAACGTTTCACATAACTTCAACAGAGTATAGAAATAGAGTCTAACATAATAAACGAAATCTTGGTTATGTTATTTTTTTAGTCATATAATATTCAATCAGAGGAAGAGCGAGGAGGACACATAGGTGATTATTATTATAATGCCTATCACTCACGAGGAAAACAATTGAAATATAAATATTTTTAGAGTGTGTAACGCGATCTCATCGTAACAATATTCATGTAAAACACCTAAGTACATAAATACATAATAATATATCAGCTAACACGTTCCACACGTACCGTTATTATGCAGAAGAAATCGTCGACGTATGTGTTAGGGACCTACTACACTTTTGAGAGGAAAAGAGAATTGAAATCGGGGTACGAAGTGATTTTGCTCGACGACTACGTTAACGTGTCGTGTATCAAATTCGAATTCTCGGTAACCGACTTCCGAGTCAAAAGCAATCAGCTTATATAATATATTATATGAGAATGTGTGGGTGGGTGGGTGGGTTATTGAGTGCGCACGTGTGTGTGTATCATTGCAAACAAACGCAGAGATGACATAATATAATATTATCATCTCCAAAATCGATAACCGTCGCAACTCGCAAGTCATCGAATCATAAAATATATATACATCATTCACGAGGAAAGCGATTGAAATATAAATATTTTTAGGGTTGTAGCGAGAACTCGTACAATAATCATTTAAAGTACCTACCTACCTAAATGTAGCAGCTACCATGTTCCATGAGTGCACATTATTATCAAAATGAAGTCGTCCACATAATATGTGTCAGGTACCTATATCTATACTTTTGAGAGGAAAAGTGAATTGAAATCGGCGTACGAAGTGATTTTGCTCGACGACCACGACGTTACCGTGCCGCGTATCATATTCGAATTCTCGGTATACCGAATTCCGAATCAAAAGAAATCAACTGATATTATATATTCATAAGTGTATGTGTGTGTGTGTGTGTGTGTGTATGGCAAAAAAAAACCCAAAAATGACATAATATTATACATCTCGAAAATCGATAACCATCGTAAGACATAAAATCATGTGTAAAAAACAGAGTAATACCTATATTAATATGTTGTTTTCAACAGTTTATTAATGCGCACGCTCACCCGAAAACGTCGTTTACGCAATACGTTTATATGTACATAATGCTCTCCGCGTATTTGTGAAACCAAACGTATAGTGTGTCGACACATGGTGTACAGACGAATACGGTAAAAATAAATAAATAAATGCCGCACGCGAGGAGACGAAGAAGATAAGTAACTTAACCTATATGGCAGGTGAATATTTCCTCGAATTTCATTCGAGGAAATGGCTATGTGCCCGGAGTATGATCGGACGAGAGCAGTAAGTCGAAGTCACTATTATAGATACAAAGCCAATAAAATATGCGAAGATAACGATTCGATTGGCTTCACGTATTGGTGTACCAACGTGTATTTTAGTGGTTCCAATAACTTTTTTTTAAAACACGGCACATATGTCTCAACCATCATGAACATAACGTTTACTTCATCAAAGACCATTTTCTTTTAGGTAATTATTTAATTTTTACACTAAATTAGATAAACAAAATTGTACTTTATTATATATTAATATTTTATTATATTATATTTTTATTAAGTATAATTAATATAAAAAAAACCTTCAAAAGCTCACGACACACCTGGAGAATGCTTGAGACACATCAGTGATCAGTGTGCCATGGCACATCGGTTGAAAACCATTGGTGTGTATACATATATGTATATGCACCTATATACATTATACATAATATACGGAAGATTTTTTAAGCATATTCAACCTATTTTATTTTATTTTATTTTTCTGCTTACATTATTTATATTACATTATAATTATAATTTTAGGAATTTTTTAAATCATTGGGATACAACATTTTTGATCATTTGAGATTTTTTGTACCACTTAAGGATGATCCACTGACAATAGAACTTTTGTTTTTCAAATAGGAATCTCTCTTTTCTACATTTAATTATTCAGCAGATATATTTTTTTGAGCATTTTGATGTATCAAAATAATAATTCGAACGAGTAGTTCTTAAGTTATGTAACTTTGTGTACTAAAGATAATATATATATGTCTATTGTAATGGATTAGTGTTTAAGAAGATAGGTATGTGAGCTTAGATGATTTTATTAGTTATTACTTCTTATCTACTATTTGTCTATCTATATAATTAATAATATGTAAAAATTATCCAAGCATAATAAACACTTTATCAAATATAACATAATATATTTCGGGGTGCCACCATTGGGTGACTTCCCCCTCCCGCTAATCAACCCTCATCACATTTATTTATTGTACTACATATAAATACAGATTGTAAATATACATTTTTGTTCAATAAAAAAAAAAAAAAAAAACATACCTAATATATTTTATATTTTTGTAAAATCATTTTAAGGATTATTATCTTTAGCATAAACATTTTTATAACTCAGAAACAACTCATTAGAATTTAAATTTAGTTGCATCAAAATTTTCAAGAAATTCATCCGCCAGGTAAATAATTTACAGTAAAAAAGGGAGTTCTCATTTGAAAAATAGACGTTTGTATCGCTATAGGACACTCCTTAAGTAGTAAAAAAATATCAGGAATTTGAAAATATGGTCTTGTTTTGAGGTGTAATCAAAAATTCTAAAAATCAGAAGTTGAATAAATACACTATTAAAGGGAAAAAGGTGGTTAAGTGGATGTCACTCTGCTGTACAGTAGGTTACAAGTGGGTCACTGTATAATGGATAGTATTAAATTTGAATTCAATGATATAATATCACTGTATAAGAAAAACGATTTTGAGCGGAGTCGGTTTGTCAGTCTAGGTATTAGACATACCTATTATATTATAGTCTATAGTATTTAAAAACAATTGACCTATAATATAGGTACCTATAATAAATTCCAAATTAATCATATCATAATATCTATTAGGTACTTATAACGCGTTATACATCAACAACAAACCGTGATACTATCATAGATATATAATAGTATACTTTAGAAGTTTCAAGTATCCACAAATAATATTATAGAATCATTACAATCACAACAAAATAAATAAAATATTTATTCTAGGTTTTTTAATATGTAATTTCGTCCAAATTTGAACTTAAAATTACTATAAAAATAAACTGTGCTTATGTATTTCTTAGAATTTTTGGCAACAGAATTAAATATTTACGTGGAATCTTGTTTTAAATTTTCAATCCTTAGATATAAAAGTTGAACATTTTATAAATTTTTAACTACAAAATAATTATTCAATTTTAAATTTGATAAATTTTGTCAACATTTTAACTTCAAATGCTTATAAAAATAAACTGTGACTAAGGATTTTTAATATTTTTCATCTGCTTTTGAAACAATATACTAGGAGCCTTTTATTAAATGTTCAAGCTTTTTTGATCAACAAATAAAATTTTATTGATATTTTTAGAAAAAAAACTAAAAAAAAAATGAAAACTGACAATGTCCGTAAAAAGCTCAAAATAAGTCAAAATATTTTTAAAATGTTTTGGTGTATAGAAAATGCTAACATAAACATTCAGTCAAAATTTCATATATCTACGGTCATTTTGTTTAAAGTTACACCAAAAACCAAATTCAATTTTGTGAAAAATCGATTTTGCGTAAAAACTCCCGTTTTTCCTTAAATTTTCTTTGGTTTTTCTTGGCGCTTTTGAAAATTACTGGGAATATTAAATTTTGACCTCCTCAATGCACCAACGATATTCACTTTCTAATCGAACAAGATACTGAAGTTGAAAATCGAAGCATTATTTCGAGTACTTATCGTGTACACAGACACAAAAAAAATTTAAAAATTTAAAAAAAATTAAAAATTAAAAAAAAAAAAAAACACACACATCATTGTAAAATCAATACATTCATCGTTCCACTCAAAATCTAAAATAGGGGGTGAGCATGCTTCAGAAATCGTCATGTAGTTTTATATATATGATTTGTATAATATAATAATATTATGTATTATGTACATATATGTATAAAATACAAGAACTCGTATTAGAAAATAATACTTAATAATAATAAAAATGCATATTTGAATCACGCAAATCAGTGGTCAGGAAAACGAACGAATATGATAATATCGTATAATAATAGTATGTGCGCAAGACGATGGTCGCTTGTATACGCATATTATTTACCCAGCAAAGCAGAAAAAACAATAATACAATATTATATTATATTATATTGTACACGGTACATAAGTCTGAGTTGTCCAATAACACGCGATATTATATTGAATATTTTCTTTATCTACATAATAACGTCATATCCAGACGTTTGTACGAATTATAATACTTTGATAGGCGCTGTGCAGCTGTGTTATATTATTTAATATGAGAAAATATATCATTTTTGCTTTTCCTATTTTCAATATTGAAATAAGCGCAATGAACACCGAGGTCACCGCAATGTGATAGAGCTGTGCATAGAACTGCAGCAGTCACAACTATCAACGTTTTCGTTTAGTCATATAAATTAATATAGTTATAGATAATGACATGACAAGACAACGGATACAATTTCATGAAGTTTAAATATGGTCTCAGCTGCTTATAAACACGGAACTTGTAATAAAGTACTATTTATCAACCCTCATGTCGAATAATGGTCGTATAGTGGCCAACTGTTTTCCACGTCACTACTAGATCGGTACTCCGAACACAAGGACAAAAAAATTGCATTCTTATACCTAGGTAGTTATAATATATAATGTTATATTGTTTATATATCATATATAAAATTATTGATGTTTTAGAATATAATTCTATACTTTATAAATCGCCAGCTATATTTTTAAAAACAATCAACTACCTAACCAATATGCAACAAAATAAAATATAAAATAAAAACTATTATTATTATTTCTAACTGTTTAACATAAAATATTATAGGAAAAAGTTTATATTCAATTTATTACCCACAAAAATAGTAATGTTTAAATTTGTTGAATACAACAGATACAGTTATTATAAACGATAAATAGTAACTTTTAGAATTCAATTTTAATAGGAATATTTTCTTTTTTAAATGTATAGGTACTCATTAAAACGTGCTCGTACTCCAATAGGTGAAGATTTACGTCATGAAACTGTATTCAAATTCATATTATGTAAGATCAAACGAATAACATATTTGCATATACTTGAGCATATTACAGGAGATTATTTGGAGTAATAAAAATTCACGAAATACTTAAAGTCTTTGTTTTAATTTAAATGGATATTTCATTTTTGTTTATATAAAAAAAAATTAAGACAAAGATAAAGAAAAAAACAGAGTAAATATTTAAACGGATACAAGAATCTAATGGCAGCGGCATTATAAAAAAAATAAATAAAAAGATAGGTAAGATTTGTTGTAAACAATAAAATAATTCGCATTGTTTGCTTCAAAACAAAATGTTTCAAAAGAGTAAGAGTTTACCTGCTTACTCAACAAGTCAATTTTTAGTTTTACTTTTTATAATGTATAGGTAACTTCTTAAGAGTTATAAGGAAAACCATGTTAATTTTGGTATCTATTATACGAATCTAAAGTTAAAGTTACAGTCCATTAATAAAATAAAACTATCTACGTTAAATTTTGAAATGTTGAAACATATATAATTATCTAAATCATAATTGATAAATTCTATCCGTCTAGTTGATAATATAGCATAAAAAGCGTGAAATAAGATAGAACGTACCATAATGTCATATTGATTAAGTTAAATTAACTACCTATTATAAACAAAAATACCATGATAAAAGTTCAAAATAAATTTTGAAAAAGCGTATAAATGATACAGGAATTCGGATCAATAAAATAAAATTTTGAACTTCCAAATTCTGTCACACACTGTGCTTGAAGTGGGGTGGGGGAACACGGAGGACGGAGGGATGGCATCCCTGTACTATTTTGTTAGATGAAGAATAGAAGAATGTTATGATGATATCAGGAAATCTGAATTGTAAGGCATCCCTCCATTTTTCTTGAGCCATTTCGACCACTGGTCATACACAAGAGACAATACCTAAAATTACGGCCCTTATTAAATTAAGTATGTTTTTTATTTCACGAGATATACGATCGATTAAAAAAAGGTAACACATTTTATAGTTTATAAATATTATTTTATAGGTACTAAAATATGGTGTTACTTTCAACATACTCTAATAAATAAGTCTTAATTAGAATGAAAACAACGAGAATACTGCCCAGTGTCTCTGAAACATATTCCAGAAGGTTCCCCGAGGACCCAACTCAATAATTTTTAATTACAATCAACACTGTTCTTACATTTATATCCACACTTTATGTCAACAAAATTACATCGCCTGTGGGCGCACTAAACAGGAACCGTTCAATATTCGCCTGCAAGATTCTATCAAAACAAACTCTATGAGCGGACAAAGATCACAGACTTAACATTTCATACTTATAATATATAAACTATATGTATATTATTATAATCGATAAAATATTTTTTTATCAATTCATTCTTATAAACACAACTGTAAGCTTCTGGAATTCCAATGGTCTGTGATGTCATGGGTCACAATTATAATAATAATATCTAACAATAATAAAAAAAACTACCCATTACCAAATAACAATATGACGTGTAACACTCAACTGAATAATTATTTAAACGGACGTGACAATTCGAGGGTTTCTCTTTGTTTTTTTTACATTTTCCCAGAAGGAGTTTACTTGGCAGAAATTCGTGCTTGATTTATGATCTCACAAAAGTTTTTTTTTATCCCTCCTTTGACTTCACCCACACACTATTGCTCCACTTTCGAAGTGGTTCAGTATAAAAAAATTGAAAAATACGACATTAGACGGGAAAAAAATATTGTATCCTAATATTATATATTATATAAATTATATATATTTAACTTTTCATCCGTCGGAACAGTTCAATATACAGGACTCGACTAGTTTGTTGCTCCGACAGTCGAGCCCTAATGTGTACCTTAATCCACTAATATTATATTACGTTACTCGTATATATATATATATAATATATAACTATAATGATATGGCCTATGAGTAATCAGCTATCAGTATAATATTTCAATAGCAACAAATTCGAAAACTGATGTGACCACCATACAATTATAATATATTGAATTATTCGTGTCTACGTGCACTCATAAAACCGTTGGTTATATAATATTATTAGGTCGTACCTGAATTGATTTACGAGAACATTTATAATTAGACATAATATTATACAGCATAAATGTTTTGATTTAATTACACGTCAAACGTCTAACGGAAAACCGTTAAATACTAATCATATTCCATGTCGGTAATCTATGCACAAGTTTGTTTATAACTAATTAAAAATATAATTACATCACATGGCTGTGGAGGCAGATAAAAGAAATAATTTACGAAGCTATTACTTTTAATTATTTTTTTAGTTTAAAAAAATGGGATATATATAATCATAATGCGTATGACGTATACGGTCAGTTTATTGATTTGAGTATAATATTCAAATTATAATCGACTGGGCCACCCGCCTTCCAATTGTAATGATTGGAGAAAATAACTGATCGTATTCCATAGTCGAATTGTTAAAAAAACATTGCACTCTACATCACACAGTGATGATTCGGAAATAAATTTCATTTGACTTTACTTCAAATATTTTCTGTCTAAATGTAATTTAAAAACAATATCGTTGAATTTGATCAAGTTCCGCCAATGCAGCAATGACGCACTCTTGCAAAACATTTAAACAATACGCATCAACGATACAAAGTTTGAGGATTCATTCTGTGTTAGTCATACTGAAAATACAATTATATTTTACAATATTTTATTGTTATATATTGTATTGTGCAGTACGATAAATTTGATGAGTTATTTTTATTTTTATCTATCGCAGCGAATGCAAAGGAAAACACATACAATGTGACGTTATCTCTTAAATATATATTATTATTCGTGAAATATGTTATTATCTATTATTATTATTATTATTTTAGAACGGTGTAGTATCGAATATTGTTGAACTTATTTTTTCACCATATTGTATATAACCTATACAATAATATTATTATGTATTATACGTCGTATTATGTTGCGCTAATTTATTACAACGATTTTATAGTAGTTTATTATCCATTTTATATTTTTGACAATATTATATCTAATATCTATAGGTAGGTTTAATGATGTACATTTCTATAAAAAATTTTTGTCGTTAAAAATTTTATAATTTCTCAAATTAATTTCTTATCAAACAAATCCCTTGATATTACATAATTATATTTAAAACTGTGTACTTGTAAACATTTACCTTTTTTAATATTATTTTAATAGAAGGTATAGGTAGATACCTACTAGTAAACATAATATATGCAATCCAAAATACAAATTAATTTTTCTCAGTACTAAATTTACATTTTAATCTGCTGTTAAAAAAATTGTATTCTTACTTCAGTATAAATTATGAGTGTATAATGTATATTATAGGTAAACATTTTCCTACATATATTGATTTTTCTTTTTTTTTTATAAATATTGATATTTTTTGATATTTATTGTTTGAGTTATTTCCACAATTTTACAATTAACTGTTTTAGATTCTGAGTGGAACGATGAATGTATTGATTTTACAATGATGTGTGTTTTTTTATTTTTTTATTTTTTTTATTTTTTTTGTGTCTGTGTACACGATAAGTAGTCGAAATAATGCTACGATTTTCAACTTCAGTATCTTGTTCGATCAAAAGTGATATCGTTGGTGCATTGGGGAGGTCAAAATTAAAATTTCCC
>NC_042494.1:69600070-69616165 GCF_005508785.2 Acyrthosiphon pisum | reverse complement strand
TCTTATACAATGATATTATATCATTGAATTCAAATTTAATACCATCCATTATACAGTGACCCACTTGTAACCTACTGTACAGCAGAGCGAAATCCACTTACCCACCTTTTTTATAGATAGGTAGTTATTAGTTATTATAAATTAAATGTTATCTAATTTTAACACAAGACCCCAAGTCAGAACTATATTTATAATTGATAAATATATTTTATTTTTAAAATGTAGATTGTAGGTGCCTCTAAGTATATTTTAATTTTATTTAATATTCACAGTTGTTTAATTCCTAATTAAATCATAAAAATTAATAACCTACCAATTACCAATCGCATAACGTCAAAAATTAATTATGTTGAAAAAAATACATTAAAAATAAATTTTCAAAGAAAGTTGAACATTTTCAGAAAATTTCAATGAATGAAAAAATGTTCATCCTTACATCTTTATATATAGGATACGAAAAATAGCACATTCTGTTCCGTTGGGACAAAATCTGACACCACGAGGTAGTAGGATTCGAAGGAACTATACAGTAATTCAAAGTAAAACCCAAGAGAAAATTTAACAATTTTTTTTTTTGTCCACATGCTCGACGACGACATTTTATTTTGTTGTTGTTTTTTACTGTGCATACTGTGCACAATGAAAACGGTTCAATATTTCAATCGTAGGATAATAACACAGTTAAACATTATGATTTTAATAGAAAAGTAAAACGGCGGTTGGTCACGCGAAACTCTATTAAATTTTCAATAAAATATGCTACTGTGGTGATCGGATGTATTTCCAACGCGCAGGTACGCGCACTGTAATTATATTTTAATAACACGTTAATTAGTCATATTTTACTAGTACAACCAGTGTTGTATAGTTAAAAGTTAATGCGGGAAAAATAAAGTAAGTAATAAAGTTAAAAATCTTACGAAATCGTTAAACATAATAGTATGACGTACAACGTAAATAAACCAAAAAAGGTTGCACGTTTTGTAATAATATTTCGTTAAACTATATATTATTCGCCTAATACGTTACTTAACGAATAAACTTCGTCGATACGCAAAAATCAGTGGGAATATTGTACGATAAGACCCTGTTCGTTTTTTGAAAGTTAATATGATTTTCATGTTGGCGATGACAAAGTAGTTTCATGGATATAATATAATATCTGTCGCAGGGCCTGAATTTAGGTATTTTGAAACATTTAAGGCATAAGGTAAGATAGAATAATATGTGGCCTCAACTATTTAACAGTAGTACGCATCTACACCATAGACATATTAATATATTATGAACTGCGCGTCCCCTAAATCAGCTATAGGTTGCCAATATAAGGTCCAACATTGTTAGAATGAGATAGGTAGTCAATATACCTGTGTGATATGAATTAATTTTTTCCGATATAATGCACTTTGGATTTGCCTAATCATTTACCATATTATCTGCATATTGTCATTTTAATCAAAACATTTATTGTTTTTTTTTTTTAAATTATAGAACCCATAATAAAGGTGTAGGTCATCTTTTCTAAAAACATTGTTATCTTTGTTGTTAAACTATTCTCTTTCTCTCTCTCGCTATTAATATGCGTAAACAAAACCTACAAGTTGGGACTATCTTTTTCTACCAAGGTTGGCCTCCGGACCCCTCTCTCTGTCATCAGAACATTTCTTTAAAGGTCTATGATCTACGCCCCCTTCTGTGTGGTGGCCGGTGGGGTCATATAAATATGGGTGGGGTACAGATTTTCTGTATTAAATTTTCTGTACATTTATATTGAAAACAAAAAAAAACAATTGTTTTATATTTTCAATTTTAAAAAATAATACATTTTTATACTTATATTACAGGTTTGCTAAATTTATTACAACGTATGCAGTAGGCCATAGTTTTCTATCTTGCCTAATGGTAAATATATAGCTCCTGATCTGTTGCTATTTATATTAGAATACACGTAGATCACGATATAAGACCGAACCTGTATGGCTGTACCTACAAAGAGTTATGGCGGAAAACCATTCATGAGCTGCCTAAAAATCTGGTGCAGGGCGTATATAAATGGGTTGAAAGTGCGATAAACCGATTATACCACGTATAATATTATTAGGGATATTATTATATCATGATGCTGGTTGACAGTATTAAGTTTTTGCGTTGGCAAAGTCGACGTTCGGGTTTTTTTTTTACTCTCTTCGTCGCTAAGCAGCCGCTGGTCGGCTGACGAAATATGATACTTACAGTATCATATACTTTACAGTATATGTACGTATCATAGCATTATATTATATATATATATATACTCTGAAGTGAAAAGAAAAATAGTAAAAGCGAATGGAAATGGCAAAAAAAGCCACAACGTCTGTAAAAAAAAAAAAAAAATAAAAAATATGGACGCTCGTAAATAATCATGATAATAAACAGTGCATGCGGGAGAGCAAATTAATGACGTGTGTGCTCTGAGCATAATCTTTCATTGTCATCGAATAAAAGGGATACAAATGTTTAGACCTTCTTTATGATTACGATTATTATCGTTATTATTATTTTTCCAACGGTCGGTTTTTTATACAGAAGAAACTTTGCAATATGTCGACGGCGTCTGTGACGGTTGTTAGAAATGAGAGAATGCGTTACGCGCTCTTCGTGTATTACATAATATTATACATATACATTTCCCTCTGGAGGTTGAGGGGACGAGGGTACCGTTGCACTCCTCTCCAAATAGCACCCTTAGCTTGTATATTTATAGATCGATCTTTATTTAATAACTTAAATTTTTAATTTATTTTTAGAACAGATTATGTACTTTCTTACAATTAAAATAAATATTTATACACTTAGGTATGAATAATAATATATTATTGTATGAATGGATTGTTTAATCGTGGCTCGTTCGATTATCATAGATTGTGTGGCTAAACAAATAGTTTACAACAATAACAACGGTTTGTATACAAAATATTTTACATCAAAATACATTCATCACATTTTTTTTTTAAATATTGATTCATGATATCCCCAACTCAAATTTAGGTATACAGTTTTAAGGTATTACTATACATATACATATATTTATATCAAAATATCGACCTTTAAAATATCATAAGACATTTTTCGAATGAGCCGCAATTTAAAATTCAGATCAGTTATTTGTATAACTTGTGAAAACTTTGTAATTGATCTGAACGGTGGACCAGTTAAATCAAGACTTGCATTTACATAATATGTGAAATTACATATAATAATTATTATATGTAATTTCAATAGTACATCATTTGTGTACCTACCCGAAATATGGAGACATTGGAAATTGGCAGACATTGTTTCTCTCACAACTAATCATACGCATAATACTTATAAGCGGTCATTTGAGTTAAGATTTTCTACATATTATGACGAATCAAATTGATATAGCCGTTTTTTTTAATAATTCCAAGGACAAAGATCATCATATCTACTTATAAAATAAGTATAATTATCATGGTTTTAATCGAAACAACAACTGTAGCATAGTACATGGTATGAAAGTTGTACTTATTATGATTTTATAGCATAACGTATTAAACGACGCCGTTTCAGGTTGATTAAATATTTAAAAAATATGCTTACAGACATTGTCGATTTTCACCCCTTCATTATAATACGTACATGTGGTATATTCAGTGACAGCTGAGTTCGTTTACCGTTAATTAATATTCCAAGTAAACGCATGATAACAATATATTAATATATCGGTAAAAGATTTTCACTTCGATGTGAAAATAAGACGCAAACAAATATACATCTTCGCAATACGATCACCTTTTGGATTTTTGCATATGATCATACGGCCAAACCGTGTGCACATTGCACACACACATATGGCTATCGTAAAATCACTTATTCTCCAAACCGAACAAAAACAGCGGATTCCGTGTGCTCATATAGTCATTAATATATATATATATATATATCGAGTTGTGGTTGTAGTGCCACGTGGTGTCAGCGGGGATGGTGCGCGACGGGGGTACAAATGCGAAGTAACAGTTATTTTCCTATTTAGATGTTTGTATGTATATATTATAGTCCTCTTATTTACCTTCCGAGACGGTTAAGTATTGCACTGGAGACATCAAATTCGCATTAGGATCGAGGGAATAATGCATTACCGGGGCCAAAGTCCCCGGGAATTATTATACCGCTACCGCTGCCGCCGAGACGAACCCAATCAGTTGTTGTACAGTTTGCTCCCTGTATATTTAATATATTATTATATATAGGTAGGTACGCGTATTATACCACGCGGTTCTGCCATGTCTCTTCGCCTCAACCACCTACCCCCTGGCCTCACCCCGACGTCGCTTCCCGTCCATGTCGTGTCCATGGTTTATTCATGACGACATTTTGAAAGGTTCTTTTTAACAAAATACATTTCGTATGCAATCTGCAACCGCCGCCGCCGTCACCGCTATATATATATAATATACATACACACACACACACCTACTACCGCTAACTCCTCCGCCGCGTGCACACCGGAAGTTTGCGTTCATATTTAATGCACCGACACGTTCGCGCGACCAAAGAATATCCGTGTGTATTTATTATCGAATCAACATGGCCGACCGGTCGCCCGGACCCCTATGCAAATAACGTGCAAATTTCCGCGAATATACAACCGCCGGTGTATATAAATAAGGAAGGGCGCGGGGCTGGTCGGGCGGAAGTGTTGGACAGTGGGAGCGGGAAGTACGGGGCTAAAGGGCGAGAGGCCATGTATATCATATATGCTGTATATACTATATATATATACACTACATATACGTATATATAATATACGAGTATACCCCCTAGCCATGAGAGATGTGAAAAATAAACTGAGAGCTTTTCATCCGGATGTATTGCCACTTTATTTACACAGGAAAGCGATTTCCTGTTTAACGGTCAGCTCCCCGGGTCATCTGGCGATATTTGGCGTAAAAAATCAAATAAAACGGGCTCCGTATATTATAATGTATATATACCTCGATGTGTGTACTCTAGACATAAATTTATACCGCCGAAAAAGATCACTACCTACCGTAAACACATACTTATAGGTTATTCGTAAAGTATATTAAATTGTAAACAGCACGAGCTACGCCTAATATAAAAATAATATATTATCATACAGTGTCGGCGAAAGGTAACAGATACTAATAAATATAACGAAATCAGCGATTAAGTCGACCGTCCGAGGGTAAACGAATTTCGAAAAGCTCACGTCGTAACCCCCGAATTTATTTCATGCAACCCAAGTTCATATACTTCGTATTATTAATACTGAATAGCGAGGAGCGGTAACCACATATAGGCGTAAATCTGGTTAAAAATCGAGAGGGGCTAAAAATATAAATTAACACGGGTTTACATAATTAATTATTAGGTACACTAACGAAATTAAGTTAAGGAATACTTTGGTGGGACTTCAGCAGGGGGTTTTTTTTTAAGGTGGAGGGCAATTTACACTTATGGGTAACCACCCAGTGGTGACTCGTCTGGCAGGATATACGAGTGCGATATGCGAGTATGTAAGATTCTCTCGCACACGCATAACGTTCTCACAATCATCATTCATCATCATTGCGCATAAGTATATTATAATATTATAAGCGACGCTAGTAACTGATAGAAAACTGAACGAGAACTGTTCTGACAGCAATAATTTAGCCGCAGCCCACGTGAATATAATATCATTATATAAAGTTTCGGAGCGTGCGAATACCATTCAATATAATATATTGTACGGTCTGCAATGAATAATGTATACGCGCGGCGGACCATGCGTCCGGTACTAACGGGAGTTATTCGTTGTTTTTAATAAAAAAATAAAATAAAATAAACGGTTTAGCACACCGCAGTTTAGAAATTAAAATTTTGGAATTTTTATTGCTTTTTTTATTCCCACACAATACCCGATGGCTGGTAAAACTCGACGATCTGCTGCGTAAAGTGTTCGAATCTCCCTCAATACTTTTTTTACATATTGTAGTATTATTTCAGTCTTACAGGGAGTTTCGTCGACACGTGTTATCGCGGGTGACATTTATTATATTAAATTATGTAAAAAAGACTATCTAGTTGGTTTCCAAGACACATTCTTATACACTTAAATGCGTTCACTTGTTAGTAACTTTTTTCAATCAGCCATAGATATATAAACACTATACGAACAGACACTGCAGAATTAATAGCATAGTAAGTATACTGTGGAGGAATACGAGTTAAATAAAATCTTTACATTAATTTACTTCTATTACAGCATATCATGATGGACATTGGACATACGATTAAATACTGACAAGTGACAAAGTATTTTCAGGTATAATGGTTTAGGTCAGATTTGGTTTTAATTAAATATTATTAGATCTCATTTTGTCGTGTTCTGAAGTAAGTTTTAGCGGGTGATCCTTGTTTGAAAAAAAAATAAAAAACAGTTTTGAACTTTTATCTGAAAAGCTAAACTCCATTAACGGTGAAAATGACAGTGACTTAATTACATTTGCTGAAAATTGTATTAATATTATGTTTTAATGAAACCTTGCAGTATGCGTGTGTGTGGGTGTAAATTGAGCACTAAAATAATTGTGGTAGATACGTGATTACAAAATATAAAATTGAAATGCTGTTCCAGACAAGGCATATTATATTATAAATTATAACCATAATATATAATGTAATGTTACATAATATAATTTAATAACATCATTATATGTAGGATAAAACGTTCAAGTGAAATGTAGTATTAATATATCTCCAACGATATTATAATTAACACATCACGACGCTATGGAAATTCGATGGTTTGGATGTGGTGAATATACATGGGTACACAGCGCGTATTATCGAACGCAATTTTGTGCACAGCGTTCGTATTAGGTATATACCTAATATACCAACGTAGGTATAGACATATAATATGGTGACGCGCGTGTTCAAAGCACTTTGTAAAATTAAAAATTCCAAACTTTGACACCACGGGCTGAGCTGCAGGTGGGGGTTGGCTGAAAAAATATTGAACTGACGTGAAATAATAATCTAAGATTCGATCGGCGACGAGCTTTCTCTCGGAAAATCGTAAGCGGTATATATATATATACACGTGTGCACATATACCAGTGGCGTGTCTTCGTACATTTAATTTTTAACCCACAACTATATTATGTACCTATATAATATTATAACGTACATATTATTATTGTTATTATTATTATATAGTGCCGACGTATAGTTACTATACTTACTACGACGATAGGTACGCCGCCTCGCCACGAGAGCTAGAGATACGCGCGGGCGCCGTTTGATTATACTTATTATACAGCAGGACTTATATGTGTGTATGATTATTTTTATTTCCACGCTTTTACGGCTATATACTTACGAGCACCGACGTAGGTGTCCGACAAAAAAAAAATACAAACGCACCTACAACGCACTTAATGGTCTCGTGTCACGTCGTTTTCGCGAATTTTCTTGTACGGGTCGGCGGGCGGAGCTGCAGCAGGACTATAATATGTATTATATACCTAATATAAGTATAATAAATTATCGGGTACACCTAACCTATATAAGACATGTATAATTATTATTTTTTTTTTTTTCGACAATATAAAATAAAATAACACGCCTGATCGATATGTATACCATGAAAATAATAATAATATACAATATCGTATTAAAATATCAGCAGAGTTGTGATGGAAATTGCGAGCTGCAGTCGTTAGCTACATATAATATATAGGTACTTCCAGTTTCTGAGAGGACTACAGTAACTGTAACAATATATTTTAATCGTATTTTACAGGACCCGTGATTATTTTTTTCTCCTAAAGGCTATTATAATTTATAATAACCTAGTACACATAATATTATGACGTTATTTCGAATAACGAATCGATATTGATTTCCCAGTTCATCAATAATCAGTGTTCAGTATTAACCACATAATACGCGCGTATCTGATATAATAAAAATAAATATAATATAATATAAGTTTACGCAGTGAAATATTACTATAAACTAAAATCAAAATTTTTATTTAAAAATCAAGTGATAAGTGTATAACGATAAGATGAATTGAGAAATAATGATAATTGTTGTAGCTTCGTAGATAGTACTTTGTGCATAATGCTACCACGTAGCCAATATCATCGATGTCGACTAATTAGAAAATTGGACAAATTGGGCTTTTTTTAAAAAACAAGTCAATACTAGATTTTTGGTTAAAAATCCTGGTGCACTGTGTCAGCGAACTGAGAACAAACCTCCTACAGTACTCTCCTACAGTCCTACTTGCAGCTTAACAGTGTAGTTAACTCCGATTAGTTACCCCACAAATCAATATCCGATGGTCAAACGCGGCGACATACAGACGGTCATAATATATTGTGATTTATACGGTTAAATAAGTCTCGCGTGGGCGTTTTAGTGGGTATAATGGGTGCTCTTCAACTTTTAAAGTGGTCTCCAGGCTGCAATAGTAGAGAACAGAAAAACCCTTTTAGAAAAAAAACATAAAGAGTTTCACGCGCGAGTTCGAATGGAACTGTTCTCTCAGCGAAGAGGCATTTTGTTTTTTATATCCCGATTTTTTAACCACAGAAGAGGAAATAGGAAACGAGGCCGTTTTCTCGATATTTTTTGATATGAAGAGAGGCAGAAAGAGAGAAAGAGAGTGGAGAAACCTTTCAATCTTCTGCATAATAACGTAGGCACCCGCTACACGACCATCTGCTAGCATGAGTTATGGTTTAATTAATAAAATATGCGGTCGACTCTAACGCGCGTGGTATTAAAGTTTCGAGACTCGGCGGTAAACTATACTATCTTGTTGTACACATAATAATAATAATAATAATAATAATAATAATAATAATAATAACTTTAATAAGCATCGCTGGAAATTAATTTATATAGAGAAATCATTACCTCCGCGAGATATCGACGACAACACGGCAGTTTTTATGTATAATATTACAAAAAAAGAAAATCCAATAGACGCGGAAGATTCATATTATAAGTCAGCCGACCCGAAAGCACCTACATTATATACATCATAAAATTACTATAGACACCATAATTAATATATTAACTTTGGTGCGATGCGATTATTATTACATTATTATGACGCGTATATATACTCTCTATTGTGGTGGGAGGTATCTGCAACTTCGTTCGCCCAACTGGTTTTTCTAATCCCTCCACACGTCATTATACTGTATTATAATATCCGTTCGCCGAGGCCGTACTCCTAACAATAGCTTCTGTAATATTATTATTAATTATCTGCGCGCGGCAAGTACAATACACAATAATAATAATAATAATATAATTTGACAATATACGATTATATTATCATAATATACTCGGTCCGGTATACGGAGTATAGTATAACATTCATACACGGTTCCAACTATATTATAATATTATATTATTTGCAAGCGGTATCGCGTACAGAAACCACTAGGGTATTATTATCTACTGTCTTTGTTTGATACGACAGTGCGTTGATTAAACCATATATAGGTACCTATACGATATTATAGTAAACTACCACCCGTAAACTATTATTATTAAATAGAAATATATGATACCTACCGTACAATATAATATTTTTAATACAAGTACGTCAGGTAAACTTGAATTCAACATACACACATTCAGCAGTTGTACGACATGTACAACGAGAACCACTGTAATTCATGTTTCCGTTAAATTTAATATTACCTCCCTATAAGTACCTATATAGGTAAATGTCACGATCTGATGCATCGAATTATTGGATTCAAAATTCACACTATATTATATCAAAGGTCGTCAATATTTTCATTTAATTTAGTTACAATTAAATATTTTAAATATCTGGTGGTCGAAATTCTTATCGTTGTTACTATTAAGACAGACGCATAATATACAATTTTTAGCCGTAGCTCATTATATTATATTGTTTTATTTCGGGCTAATATAATATATTACTATATTATATAGGGTCGTCGCAAACGACTCGATTCGGCGATTCGGGATGGACGTGAAAATATGTTGCACGGTCTAGGCACCATATACAACCTGTTTATACTATGTGTATAATATAAAAGAAAGTTCCGCGTCCATTTGTTGGCCGAAGGGATCGTTGGACGGATGGTGTGTGTGTGTGTGTGTGTGTGTGGTTGTGGGGGGGGGGGGGTTTACAAAGAGTCGTTTCGGAAACGGACGACCGAAATAATAACATATACCGCATAATACATATATATTTATATTATTATTAGGGTGTATATACGGAAAGAGTTTTACGAGGGGGTTCTCGGCTAATAGAGTTTTTGGCCGGACCGTTTGTTTTTGACGGGAAAACCAAATCGAGTAATTTTGCGAATGTGCCATATGTGTATACACAATACTATATATGCATTTATATTCGTGGACTTTATAATAATATGTGTATGTATTTAACGTATGAGGGTGACGGCGTGCGGACAGGAAGTTAGAAACGGGTCGAGAGGTCGTATCGCGAGCACAAAAATTCAAAAACCTACGCATAAAGATATGCATTTTTGTGGTAGGTATGGGTACGTCGTCATAATATCATAGTTAATCTGTATAGTAGCCATGGTAATATTTTCAGACGATACGTCATAATATTAACATGCTTTGGAAATTAATTGACTGCTTCTATTAATTTTTTTTTATGCTTAGAAAATATGTAACCATCTTAAACAACATGTATTCTATCAAAAACACAACTAGCAATAACTGCTGAAACATGACCACACTACTACCGCGATGATGCATAAAATATAAACTATAATATAACAATATATAGTGACAAAAGTTATTCGACTGTTGAAAAATAAATCGATTTGTCTCTACCTACTACACCTATATGACATACCCATGACGACAGGACATACGATTCACCGAAGAGTGAAGATAACGAGCTGTGGACAATTTTCGGGGAGGGTTGGATGCGCAAACCTTACGGACAGAGGTTCGTGACCAGCGTGCCAACTGTTGCGGCGAAAAGGGTATTGGCATTTGGTCGTTAGATGTGTATGGGGGGGGGGGGAGAGATGTTTCGTGTTATGGTTTAGGGGATGAAGAGGAGGGGGTAGAGCCACTTTCATCGTTGTATACGATAAAACATTAGGTTATGATCTCGCCAGACTATCTAATGATGGGGGTCGGAGGCCATTGAATGCGTACAAATATATTATATTAGTTTTTATTACTAGCTATTATAATAATACAATACTTATAAGGTATATTTATTATATAAGATATAAGTGTACCTATGTGATTGAATAATATCGTATTGTTATTTGTATTATAACAACATCCTCATAATATAAATTATATTATTTATTTCCATTATTATTGTGAAGGCTTTTAATGGCTAAACGTAATATATGAGGTAGTAGCGAAAGTACCAAACGAAATTTGCATGAACTTACTAGGAAATCAGTCGCTTTTTCAAAAATATATTTATATTCTTACATAAATGAGGATTTTTGAGACGTGTTTGAGACGTCAATATATTTTCAAAAAAAAAAATATAAAATATAAAACGCACATATTATTGCCGTTAAAAATAATCATGATAAGCTCGTTTTTTTTATGTAAAAATCTTATTGTTATAATCGCGTATCCAGATATACTTGAAAGTTGAAACTATGAAAATACATTAATCACGAGAATTGACTGAGTAAATGAATTACGTAGTGTGTAGCGCGTTAAACCGTTCACTGTATGTGTGTATATAATGTGTAAGGATAGGTCATGGGGCAGTGGCGTGGTATAGGGTGGAATACTACTACGAAGTATATATATATATATGTGTGATTGTGTGTGTGTGTGTGTGTGTGTGTGTGTAAGTATATAGTAGTCCAAGAGTGTATGGGTGGAATAGAGGTGAGTATTGACTGGGAAGAGCGAAAGGGTGTTGTGGGTTGTTTTTTTTATTTTTTTTTTGGTAAAACGGTCGGCGTCCGCGATCGGGACGAACGGGATCGGGACGCGATCAGGACGAACAAAATAAAGCTCTAAGCCCATCGTCATGATTTAAAGTCGCACCCCATAACTGCTTGCGATCGCCGCGTGTAAATATATACGTATATATGTATATGTACGGTATAATATGCATGTATATGTAGTATGTAGCGTGCGGTAATTTTATATAGCCGACCTTTTGTTGAATAACTCGAACGGCCATTTGTTACGACCACTTTGCAGTGCGAGGGGGGCACATCTTCCCGAAACGCATAACGGTGCGTATTATATAGACGTATATAAAATAATATAGGTTATTATTGTATCGCGTATCACACGTATACCTTCAACCTACATAATATGTCTATAGACTATAGAGACTACTACGGGGGGTTGAACGCGATCGACCGAGATGTATGGTTGCATTTTTATATAATTGTTCTATACCTAAACAAAACCATAATAATCATGATGGAAGTGGTACTTGTGCGTACAAAAAAAGACATATTTCTTAATGAGTAATAGATAATCGCACGCACTGATGCAGGGTTAGTCGCAAATAGTGGTCGTGATTTGGGGGGAGGGACTGGAGATGATGATGAAGAGATGAAAATGTTTACATACATTTCAATGCATGGTGTAAAATATTCAGGTTTTTTTGGGTGTGGTAGGGAAAACAGTTAGGTGTGGTAAAGCCCATTTACGCCTATATCTGCAGGCGCAACACGTCTAATTACTAATATTATAGTACCTTCGCGCAATTCGAGTATTTTATTTATATAGGCTCATCATCGTCTCTTTAAGAGAATAACGATAGAATGCGTTTTGGTATTTGGTAGTGATGTATATAAACGAATAATGGAAATCGGATTCAGTAATTAACAAATAACAAACATTTTCATAAATATATGTGAACTAGGTGTGTCAGTAAGGGGTGGATGAAACAATAATCCGTATTTCGCGTAGGCACTGCTGCAGGTAAAATACTCGCCTTATTAATATAAACACAAATGCTAATATTTAATATAATATCTAACCTTTAAATTTTACATATAGTTCAATAATTTATAGTTTCAAAAAATGTTATCTGGTAAAAGTATCAAAACTATAAAAATATGTACAATGTAAAGACGTCTAAGGCTGGTTCTTACGACCTCCGGTTAAAGTTAACTGACACTTAACCGGCGGAATTCTGCCGGTAATAAAATCTGTTATCATCCGGTTAGCTTTAACCGACACTTTACCGGACATCGTAAGAACGGCCCTAATGTAATTTCCAATGACCATAGATGTTGCGGATCGTTTATAACAAAAATAATAATAATAAAAATATACATTTTATCAGTATTTCGATTAATTCGTATAGGCTCGTCATCGCATTAAAGAGAATAACGATAGTATAACTATATACATTTTGGCGTTTCCCGGTGATGTACATAAACAAATGACGGACGTCGGATTCAGTTGCCGTGAACAAATAACAAACGTGTATACCCACATAAATATTATTTGCGAACTACGTGTGTTGTAAAAGGTATATAATATATATATATATATATATATATATATATATATATATATATATGAATATTGTTTTATGAACGGTCGGTAAGTCCGAACACAATTCGTATATTTATATTGTCGGTGGTCGTATACATTTAGTGTTGTGGGGGGGGGGGGCGTGCGGGGGTGGATATATAGATAAACGCGTCAATTCGTATATTGCGTGTACATAAATCAGTAGGTACGCGATTCGGAAGTCCGCTGGGACATTGCGATGACCTTAAATTGTATCCACGCGCGTTGGTCGCGTTTCGTATTAATACCGCAAATAAAATGGATTTTTTTTCCAATTTTTATACAATTATTGCGTTATTTGCTTTTTTCTCTCTCATTTTTTTTTTTTTAATCACATTATTATATTTTCGATGTTTACCGCAGACAAATTTATTGATTTATTGTCCGAGAAATACCGTCCAATGACCGAAAAATGATAATTTAACGACATGGTATGTTTCATTTTTAGTATAATGCCAATTTTATGTTATTCGAAGTGCTGCATCGGAGTGCGTGTTACACGAAATATTATTTCATTTTTTTAATTAATTATAATTAATATCATACGTTTTTAAAACATATAACGTACAATATGTTATTACAATGATATTATACATAATCATAATTCATAATGTATTATTAATTCCTCGTACAGCATTTAAATAAAATTTAAAATAAACGTAGTTCCAAACGAATGTATATACGTTTATTTTTATTTTTCTCTGAACGATACAATCTGTACATACATTGTATACAAAAAATCAAGTAAGTAAAGAAATATATGTGATTAATTAATTTAAAAGCCATGTAAATGCTAAATGTACAGTGGTACGTCTTATAAATTATATTTGTTTGATGGATATACTGAAGAATACATCATTCGTAGTTTGTAATTTGTAGTTTATAATTTCATTGTACTCTCTTATAGTAATATAGTCCCTCAATATAGTTCCCCACGTATTAACTAATACTGTTAATGCATGAACTTTGAAGTTTGATAAATATTTTAAATAATAAATAATATATCTATACTTCTCTTAATCATTCGAAAAACTCCAAATTTGTTCTCTACACGAACTTTTAAATTATAATGTTTTAATAACATAAGACCATTATATTGTCTATTTCGATAAAATAAATTAATATCGATAATATTCTCTTATTTATTTATTATTTACACAAATGTGCTCTTTTTCCTTGCCACTATTCAAATAAACGTCGTAATTCTTTTTGAAGATAATATAAAAATACATTGATAGTGAAATCTGTTTAGTTGAATGGACTGTTATTGTAATTTATAACAATGACATTTTAAAAAGTTTGGTTTCATGCTAGTATTACAAATGCATATTGCTATTGCCAACGGAAAGTTATTTTATCAATAAATATAAGTTACAATTGAAGTATTGAAACATCTTTGATAATATATTATATATTTTAATAAAATATACAGTGCTATTGAATTTACGATTTTGAACGTGGTTTATAAAAATACTGAAGTCAGAAATTGTGATTATAATCACACGATTGTTGATTATAATAATTATTTATTTAAAGTTTATTCAGAGCCAAATTCGTACATGGTTAAGCATTTTTTTGCTCTTATTAACGGGTTAAGTGTCTTTAAAGAGCTCATTCATAACAAAGTAGAGTACAATAAAATCAATTTATGAATAGGACTCGAGAAAAAAAATGCATTCCGTTTAAGTCTATAATTTAAGTAAATTGCTTTTATATTATCATATTATTATTATTAGGTAGTTTAAAAAGTAAAAACAAAGCACAAAGAACGGTAGACTTAAAATACCTAAGCATAATATTATTAGGTATATCGTATATATGCCAAGATATTCCTAACACAATACCCAGAAAAAATAAATATTTTCTTCTCCAATTGTAACGGAGTAAACCATTACTACATCAAAATGGTCCTTTTCAGGACCACCAAACATAACAGTATGGCAATGTAACGTAACATAAGTACTTGACCCAACACATAAAGAAGAATAGATTGTCAACAGGAAAATTTCACGAGAATAACAGGTGAAAACCACATTAATGAAGGGAAAACTAACGGCCCGAGGTGTGGTTATTGCTTGTCAAAGCAACCACCCTCGACCAATCACAGGACGATACAATGAAATAGAGTGTATATATACCAGGACATTTCACCGGTCATATAAGCCCAACCACAAAATTCCCAAAACCACGCCCCCTCATATGGGCTAACTCAAATTAATAATTCAGCCACCACATCTTACTCAACTCGTCATAGGCAAACGCCTGACACGAGTATATAGGCACCTATATAGGCCGTCATACAAACAATGCAATGCAACGGTCATATCATCATACTTCAGTCAACAGTCAACCTGTCAAGACGTTAACTGCCAACCAACACTCTGTAGCCAGCGTTCAGCAGCAGCTCCTTCAAACAGCCGTTGTTACCGCTCTCAACGGGGAATCAGCGCCCACAAGTAAGCCGTCGTGGAAGTGACGTCCCTCCGTAAACAGCTGTCGTGGGGCCGCGCCCTCACATAGCCACAG
>NC_042494.1:69595258-69598700 GCF_005508785.2 Acyrthosiphon pisum | reverse complement strand
CACTATCCAACAACCAAGACCCGAAATCTCTGATAGAAACAACTATCAAAACATTCCTGTCCATACTCTCGCCTCAAAATGAATAACTTAGAAATTATATTTTGGAACTCCAACGGTATCAAACACAAACTCAACGAACTACGTTCCCTTGCACTCCTACTTAAAACCGACATAATCTTACTTAACGAAACCCGTATATCCCCATCTACCAAACTTCATATTCCTAACTACTGCATATACAGGAACGATCTGCCGCCCGTCCACGGGTCACCTGCTCACGGTGGTGCTGCTGTTCTAATCCACCGCCGCATCATTCACCAACCCACAACTCTTAACACACTCATTCAAACCTCTTCCGTCCTTATCCAGCTAATAGCTAAAGCCTGGAATAGTTAACGGCTTAGCCATCCCCACAAAGCAAAGCAAAGCAGGTCATATCATCTTCAACCACAGTCTTCAATCTACCTTCTAAAAGTTAACAACTCAAACACTATAGGAGAAAGAAGACCCGAAGACCACCCGACGCAACAGCAATACGTTGCCCTCTCGAACACGACCAACGCTGACGAAGCTAATTCAGCTTAGCCAATCAACGACGACGTATATCGACCACACCAGCCCGACTCGACTGCTCAACACCGTCGAGATTCAACGGCACCAAGTGAACCCGGCTAACGAGCACTGTCAAACCGACCGACGACGTCAATCAGAACTGTCTACTACGCGTTGACAAACGGCGCACATTCAATTCGACTAGCTGGTGTCCGCAACCAATCACCGGAACCCATTTTGAGCTCATCGGTCGACGCTAGCGGACAACCACCAAGTTGAGCTCGACCGATACATCGACGACTACGAACACTGCAACGTACTTCGACGACTCAGTGTCGACGTCCTGAACGCTCACACGGAGCCAGCCACACACCTACGGACGAACACCAGGATACACCGGCAACCGACCTTGCAACGCGGCCCGACCAACCAATTATCCACCGAGTCGACAAGTAATATCACGTCCCCCCTTCGGTGAGCTTGCTCAAATGTCACCGCGAGGAAGAATCGTACTACGCACGACTTGCTCGAGCCCGTGTATGGACGATTCTAACTCTCATGTTATTATTATATAAATCTACAATACGTATTGACACGACCCTACTATTGTCTTTAACTCGCGCCTCTTCAGACCCGAACCCGCCCGCTGTGGCCCGGGATAACTTGCCCCTGACATTATAATATAATCTATTGATTACGCAATAAAGGACTATAACGATATACGAAGTATTATTATTTACGATCACGGACGTCCCGGAAAGACGCTCCGTATCACAATATACATAAAATACATAAAAATACCTATATAAAACATATAAATTATATAAAAAAAACTATGGCCTTTCATAATGTGATATTCTAAACATTATTAAGCCACGTATCTTATAAATATGATATTTCTTTGTCTTTTTCCGTAGATGCCTTCTCAAAATTTACGTTTTTCGATTATAATTTAAACCTGATCAATTTTGCTGATAAGTAAAACTGACTTTCACCATAGAATTGGGTGCTCAATTCCATTCTATTAAGAATTGATATAATGCAATTAAATTGTATCAATATTATGCAGTGTTTGGAGGAGCTTTGAAATTCTATTACGTTGCATAATATACTCATAGTCATAAACAAGATATACAAATAACGTCAATATAAATATTCCTTAGCTAAGAACAACTTTCAGTCAATCTGGACCAAATTATATATTTATATTATAAGCTTCTGTGTTAAGTTTAAAATTAATTCTCAAGACTTTTATAATCCAAATAGTTTCAAGACATTTGCTATTGAAACCAATGTAAATAAATTGTAAGCAAGTGCATAATATATAATATAATAGGATAATTTCCACTATTACTATTATTAAGATTTTTATTGCATATTATATTCTATTAATTTAATTTACGATAGTTGTTATGAACCGTTATCACTTTAAATGTAACTTCCATTTTTCAAGCATGTATTAGAAATTGTATAAGCTATTAGAACTCTCATCTCCGTACACTCATTGGCGTGGAAGTGGCCAACTCTCTTAAGTTTTAATAAGAAACTTTTTTTTGTGTAATATTTTTGAAGTTGGAATTTACTCAATAAGTACACATATCTACTTACCGTCAAAACTTTAACGGATATCATAAAAAAAACGTAATTACGTTTTTGTATTTGCGATATAATCGAATGGCAATGAAAAATGGCTGACGTGAATTCGTATACGCATGGGGTCGCAATAATAGATCTAGAAATTGTAATCATCGACAATTCCTTTTGAAATCGGGGTTATTTTAATACATATTATTCCGATTGCATATATTATTGTTTTCCGCGGAAAAACGTTTGCATGGGCAGAACAGTTTCTCGAACTTATCTGCAGCCTGCATACGACTTGGCGAAAACGATTTTGATTCTACGAATTGGCGAAGAAAAAAACTCGCGACCGTTATCGTGGAAATTCGTAATTATATCGTAATAATTGTAATTTAAAAATAAATAAATTTACAATATTCATGTACGTTTTAAGTTAAGAGGTATTATATAGGATTATATTATTGAAGTAGCAGTAATGAAAAGTCTCAGGCAAAATAAAGTGATAACCTCTGCAGCGGCAAAGGTGACGTACGTATATATATATATATATATATAATAATATTTAGGTGTATAAATCTTTACTGGTGGATTTACAGCATATATATTCTACCCTGATTATAACTTGTTCCACGACAATGGAGACGACCGAAAAAGCGACAAACTGGAGGAAAGTGCCGGAGTGTATGTGTGTAAGAATAGAGCAAGGTGGTTTTGCAGGAATGTGCTAAAAGGATGTGCAGCCGCAGATAAGTTTTAATAAAGAGAAAGTGCCAGAAACGTTATTCGCACACGCCAAGACGTTTTAGTCCTATTCGTTTTGACATTTTCGCAATCATAACAGCCCCGGGGGATAGTTTGGCCCACGACATTACATTATTATTATTATTGTATACGACGATGTTATATACTATACACGTTTCCTAGTCGCACAATATAATATATATAATATATATCATTTTATATATCTCACATCTGTCTGTCTACCGATTTTCGACGCACGATGGCATAATTTACGATATATAATACGACTATATACGGCATGTATCCAAAGTCAGAGACAATATATTTTAATGACACTTTTATAGTATGTCCGTTTCAAAAGAAACCGAAAAATGCATCAAATATAGAGATCAGTCGCGTACATATAATTTTGAAATTGATCGAATGATAGTTCGAGTGCATCTGCTTATATAATTTTATATAAATAAAAAAACTAATGCATGTTGGTATTTTTTCGGGTATTCGTTTAAAACCACACAATCAGTATTTTATTTACGCGCAGATAAAAAAATCTATTTTGTTTAGATAA
>NC_042494.1:69591028-69595158 GCF_005508785.2 Acyrthosiphon pisum | reverse complement strand
TTATTAGCCCAAAATTGGGCTTAATTTTCTGTTTCTCGGGGGCTAATATGTATTACCATTACCCCTGCTCCTCCGTAAGTAGTTAAACAAATTTAAAATACCATGGATTTTAAAATACGGTATTTAAGCATATTTAAAATCAGAATTCGAATAACAAATGTATTATTAAATAAAAAAATTGAGGAGTGCGTGCTTGGTGAATCACACTGTGTGTATAGATGTGTGTGTGTGTGTGTGTGTGTGTGTGCGTGCAGTATATCTACATACAATATAACATACGTTTTTCCTTACGTTTCGTAATCTTTAAACTCGTTTCGATAACTTTGAAAATGTTTGAATCTCGTTTACACACACTCACACTCGGTAACAATCGCGTACTACGCTGTGAAACGTTTTTGTGACACTTTAATCGCAGTTTTGTTATATGAAAATCGTTATTTTAAAAGACTTAAGTACATATATTTTCTATATTGTGTACACACACGACGGACAAACAAATAAATAACACGAGATGTTGTGTTGTGTTGCACGCGTAGCGTTTGAGTAAAGTATTAACACTATATACAATTTATATTATGTATATGTATATATATATATAGAATGTGCCGTTGTTAATAAATCTTTATTTTTAAGCTCTTTAAACCGTATTAAAATAAAACGGTTTTTAACGGTTTCAATGTAAACATATTTAACAATCTCTGTCGAAGGATCTCTACTGCTGTTTTTCAACGAACTTACGCCGCCGTTTTCCTCGGGTTTAAATTTATTTGGACGGCAAAAAACAGATAGAAAAATCTTCCATGAAGCACGTTTTTATTTATTATAATATATTATGTTGTGCGCTTATTTATTATTAGGTATACATCCTTTAAAACTGGAATCATCACAAATTAACAAAACCCAGTGCGATACTTCCCATCGCGTAACATTTTTTTTTTATTTGTTACGTTCCGATGATAATGTAATGTATGGCAGCACAGCGTTCAATGTTTGTTTTTATTTAAAAATTGTAATGCTAAAATATTATAGGCATGATTACCAGATTACCAAGAGGTTTGATATATTTCAAAAATGATTAATTATTTTGGTGCTTAGAATTTAATGCTTATAATTTTTAATTGTACCTACTATTAAATACAAATTGGTTTAGTATTGTAATAAGATAGCCGATGGATATTATTAATTATAATTTATTAACAATTTTTTTTGTTAGCGAGAGGTCCTCTATATTATAATGTATATTTTAAGATTGTTAATATATTATATTGCTTTTATTTCGAAAATCTGAACGTCTGAATAAAGTAATGTCTGGGTAGGTACCTATAATATAGTATTATATTGTGTTATTACGACATACAACTGACACTCGATATCCGATTGTGTAGTACGTCATCTTTTTGTTTATTCCGTTTTGATAATAATATATCTGTTTTCGAGCGTTGCCGATAACACGCAAAACGATAAACAATGAAGACGGAAACGTTCGTCAGTGTTTAATAGTGAGAGAGAAAGAGAGAGAGAGAAAAAACTGCAACTGGGTGTGGCAGTGTAGGCACGTGTAGGTGTATCGATGATTGATGCGCATAACGTGGACCGATTGAGGCCACGGAAGAGGAAAAAAAAACGCCGTAAAATCGGGTTATCAACGTGAGCCGGACCTGTCAAAAACATGCACGACCCCCCAGGGAGAGTTTCATCCCGAAAAATGACTCGGTTTCCAACAACTCGATTTTTTTCTTCTAGACGTATATTATAGTAGCATTTTTTTTTTATACATCTCTATTATTATGTGGTGGGTATACACTCCAAGGCATGCACGTATCATATTGTACTCATATGTCATATATTTTTATATTTTTATTCGGACACGCGTTGCAGCTTTCCCGAAGTTCCCGTCACATATTTTCGGAACATAACTAATTCAAATAACATTATGCCGTCGATGTAAGTTGAAATATTTTTCAAAAAATATGATTCTCTAGTGTTTATCATAGTATTACCATGGATATTTCCTTTCTTTCTAAAATAATAAATGAATCCATACAACTTGTTCCCCATTATTAGAACGTATTTCTTTCCTCATACCTCAATACAAATCCAAAACGTGCCCAACTTTTCATATTAAGACCCACTGAACTAAATATGACCAAATTAATCCCCTTGGGAGATTGATAAAGATGGGAATTCAGCTCTGTTTAGATTTTTCCATTATTGTAATTTATAATTGGTGTCTTATAACAATTAAAGTTAATCATTTAATTTATTAGTATATCAATAACTTTTTTTTGCTATGTTTAATTAGTTAGCATTACATCTATGTTTATATTCAACAAATGTTATTCGTACATTTACTTACTAATTATTATTCAGTACTTGAGCCTTTTGGCGTTTATCTTAATAAAAATTAATTAAATTTAATGTAAACGACAGTGTGCTTTTAGTTTTGCTATCCGATAAAATTGAGAAAAAAGCGTGTAAAGCTAAAAACCACTGAATCAAAATTCGTGTAGTAATATTTTTTTTTGTACAGATGAGTTACTAAACATTGTACATTTGCACCACAAACACCTGTTAACACAATTTGATATACAGAGTAAAGCAAAAATACTTGACAAATTAAATAACTTTTATTTTAATCAATAGTTAAACATGGTTGAGCAACTGTGTAATCTTGCGTCTTAACTTTACGTCTGTATATTAATATTATATTATAATCCATGAAGAGTCAATTTTAAAGATTGTTGTCACTGAAGTATTAGATTTGAACAACCCCTATAACCCATAAGTGCATATACATTATACACAGTGTGGACGAAAAGTGACGACTCCCCTTAATTTATTTTAGCCCCTGCAGAAAATGTATTATATATTTGTATGTGTTATATAATAGTATAATATATAACAGATACCTATTATACCTAATCTATATATATATATATATATATATGATAAAATAAAAAAATATTCACTCTTTATTATTACATTTTTAAAATATCGACATGATACAAAATATCATTTACTCCAAACATACTATTAATTTAATATTCATAACTTAGTGTTACTCACGGGATAAGTCGTCAAATTTGATTTTCTATATAATATTATCTGGAGTTCCTTCCCGATTTTATGCTAAGCGCACGATCAGAGATGCATGTTCTGCGTCAAAATTGAATTCCTGATAAATACATCCTTCCTTCAACCACCATTAAAAGTTGCAATGCCCAAAAGGGCTACGCGGCGTTCATATTAAAAAGATCCGACAAAAGGTGGAATAAACTTTTCAAATATAATTCAGATTTTCCGGGACTTAAATGTGAACTTTTGCGCATCTTCGTCGCGTTTTACTCTTGTCGTCCTTGTTACGCTCGTGCCCTTCTAGTTTTATTTGGCGTTAAAGTTTTGCGTGTGACGGGGAAAGGAAAAAAAAAGAAATTTTAGCGTCAAATAAAAACAAATTACCAGTCCTTTCTTACATCGGCAAAAAGTTTCGCTCGTCAAAATGCGCAGAGTGAACACGGCCGTGACAAAGACTACCCTATACATGTGCGTGTAGCTGTGCGAGTTTTTCATTTTCATTTTTTCCAAATTTATTCCTTTTCTATTCTATTGGACGGTGGACGGTGAAAACAAACTTTGATAACACAATCAAGCCATTTGTTTTGCCAGTTCTGTCGTATCACCAAGTACCACACGCTATCTTTCACGAAGGATTTTTAAACGAATTTCTGTTTGTTTTAATATATTTTCATCCGTCCGTCGGAACAGATAGATAAACTCCCAGTGAATGCTTTGGTGAGCAATTGAAAATGAAAATGGCTGACGACTGTAACCCGTATTGTAGTTAGTACAGCAAACACGTAGATCTATCGGTTCCGTGTCATATATTTTTGTTTCTCGCTCTGTTCGGACATTTGGGATTTATATCATTATATAATAGGTATATACATGATTTCTTTGACTTGGGATTTAGGTAATACTTAATAATAATAAAACAAAAAATATAAAATAATGGACGTAAATGTTATAAGTTTATAACTTATAAATATTGTAAAAATTAGTTCTAAAATAATTACACATAATAATATGTTGGTAATTTGGTATGTTTATGAAAAAATAAAATTGAGCCTTTT
>NC_042494.1:69574983-69590928 GCF_005508785.2 Acyrthosiphon pisum | reverse complement strand
TAATGATCTAAATCCAGCTAAAGTATCTGCATTATAGAATTTTATCGTTTGTACCTGTACTAAAAAAAAAAATTATTTCCTAAACTTAATCATACAAATTAATAGAATACTATTGTAATTATTTAATCCTACAAAAACGGATTACGGGGGTCCAAACTTCGACCAATTGCTTAAACTCGGTCCAAGTTACGTCAAAACTATTTATAATAACGATATATAGGTAGGTACTGAAATAATCGATTTAGTTTTCAGCTCTACCCAAAACTAAGACTTGACCTATGTTCCTATAGTTTTTTGACGCACGTGTGGACCACAAGTGTTATAATATTAATAAGGTTATAATAATATTATTTTAATCATTTCAGAAATTTGCATTGTTTACGTCACTAAGAAATAAAAGAGGAAATTATTATTTATTTATCATATATAGTAAAATCAATTTGAGACTTTTCGATCAAAGGCAATTTTTTGACGCACTTAGCCGGATTTATTACCTACGTTTTGATGTAGGTATAAATCGGTTCATGTTAGCTTTAAATAAGAGAAGAAGATAGTTCTTCGTATCATACAGAGAGAGGAGAGCTCTTCATGACGACCACTGAAGGTTTATTTTAATATGGAAGTTCGTGTTTTATATACAACATACTTCAAACGATACTTGACCGTTTAAAATAATATTTTATTCAATGTAAATGAGAAAAGTCTGTGCATTTGGTTTGAAGGGATGACCGTCTGTCACGGATTTTAAGTTTAGGGATGATGCGTTTACCGCATAATCGGAATCCGGAAAAAAATAGAAAATAAGACCTTAGGAAATGTAATATTAATATACCAAAACAAATTATGTAGCATAATATATAGCAGACCTACTACACTATAATTTCAATGAACCAATTATTTTTTTTTAATATCCCAATATACATAGATATATACATACATGATACATACCTATACATATAAACATACATACACACATATTAGTATATTATATAACACAGGTACGCCCGTAAATATTGCAGCGTTTGGGTACTGTCCAAGTCGTTATATTTTAGGGCGACTAACGATATAATATACTACAAAATAATATTTATTACTATTTTTATACTTACAAATTGTAATGCACGTCTGCCATGTTCGGTCGATATCGTAACGCCGTCCTCAGCGCCGTTTCCGCCTCGTCCAATCGACCCTGACTACTCAGTATTGAGCCCAAATTTCCGTAGGCTGTAAAAAAAAAAAAAAAATACGAAAATTAACAAATTGTAAATATGCAGTGATTATAATAAAAATAATATATGTACAGTCTAAATGCAGAAGAGTTATCATAAAATACGTAATATAATACAATATATTAAAATATAAAAATAGTTTCCATTGTGCTGGCCATCGTTTTGCTGTCTAAGAATTCAAGTGCCCATAGAAAGTCTGACGATGAAACATAATTATAGGTAATTAATACCAACAATATGCAAAAACAAAATAATATACATTTTATATATTATAATTGGTTTCGAAAAGGGGAAATTTTCCATCCAGGAAGTACCGTATTTTTTGCAATCTGCAAATCTGAGTGATATATAATTTCGTGATAATAATTCCGATTTTAATGTGAAAAAATAAATCATCAACGACACGTTATGATGGTAAATTTTGTCAACGTTATAATTAGGGCTCGGATTTATATGTATTTATATAACCAAAGTATGTATTTATACAATAAAAATATGTACATAAAAATGTGCTAAAGAATTCAAAATAATATGTAGTAAAAAAAAATAATAATAATAATAATAATAATAATTAATAATATAATAAAATGTAATAAAAAATGTATATTTATCTAATTATATTAATTACTAATATTTATTAACATTCATTTTCAAACTTTCGAATCCAAAAGATCGCCGATATTGTCATAAAATCTTAATAATAATTAACAATAAAATAAAATGTGATAAAAAAATGCGTATTTATCTATAGTTATCTAATTACCTTGCTTGGGTACAATTAATAATAACATGCACTTTTAAATTTTTGAATTAAAAAAATCGTCGGTATAATATTATATAGTCATGATAACTTTCCAATTATTTTAACTCTGAAGAAAAGACATTAAAACAGTATAATTGTCTAAATATGTGAGAAAAAATTAAATAATTGTGAAATATGTAAAAACATGTATTTATGACAAAATATGTAAAAATATGTGAAATCAAATAAAGCTCATTTTATCAAAAATCTTGTGAAACAAATTTATCACTTGCCGAAATTAGTTTATCATGTCGCAGAGAAAATATGTATTTACATATAAATCCAAGCCCTTGTTATAATATTACAATTATCTATCCATCACGTACACATAAAACAAATCTGGTCAAAAAATGTTCGCTATCAAACCCTTATTTCTGTGAAGTTTTGTCGTTTTATTTGTGTTCTAATATAATATAAACTACTAACTGGTACAATGTTTATGCCGGATTGGCATAATATATTAATTTAATTTGAAAATAATTCACTGCGATGTTGGAGGGGGGATCTACAATATACCTACATAATATATGTACCTACAGTTGATATTTGATGCGACGGATTTAATTCGATTGCTCCTATATAGTTTGGTCAATTTAAATAAAATGGTTTTACTTCGCCGAGCTGAGTTTAATTATCGAGACTTTATTTAAATAGTCTTAACCATCTAAGGCTTACATTTTTTATATTGAACACCTTGTGACTATGGTGTGCACGATATGTCGATGTGTCGTTTTTTGAATCATGTATGTAGAGGAGTTCGTGGAATTCCAAGCAATGTTATACATTATTAAGATGTTTTGACGTAAAATAAACACATCGAAAATCGTTCACATTTAATTTAGAACCACAACAAAACATTGTTTTGCATTATTAAACGAACAAAATAAAAACAGAGTTATAACGCATAAATAGTACAGTGACTGTTTGTGTATCGTTGTACATAATATAAAAGCGCACAAGACTTACGCAGGAATATATAAACATCCATTATTTTAATACACCTGAAATTATTTCTAGTTGATCTATATTATTTGTTTCGTCTTTAATGATTATATAGTGAAGCGTGTATTATTATTTTTTAAATAGACTTGAATAGCTATTTTTTTTATTTATATGTGAATTCAATTTAACGATAAAATTGCATTATATTGTTATCTAAGTGTTAAAAAGTATTTAGTGAGCTTTCATCTAAAAAATTGTACCACCTAATGCTACGGTACTATAGATGATAGTTTATATACTGTATAATATGTATACGTCATATACATATAATACAGTGGCAATAAGGACAATAAATGATTTGCAATCGATGCATTATAGTTATACGGTATAGCACTTACTGCAGTACTGCACCACATAGAGGGTGTCTCACAAAGATTTAATTATTAAAATAATTTAATTTCCAAGGATATCTGTATCTAAATAACTACTCCTGCCATTGTATTAATTATTAAAACAGAAAATCGTCGTGGGAAACTCTGAAGGTGAAATTTATTATTGACATTAACATTTAGAACAATCAACAACTTGTAGTTGAGACACTGAATGAGTATCAAAAGTAATTAAGATATGATAGTTTTTCAGTTACTGGAAGCTCCATGATAGTAGAACTCGGATAAGCAGCTGGTTTCATTCAATGTGTCAAATAATAGTATAATGATGGCAATTACAATTATTCGTCAGATCAAATAATACCTAATATGTTTTGTAGATTTTTGAGTTTAATGAGTTCATTGAGTTGTGAAATTTAGTGTATTATATGGCGACACAAAAGGCTCAATTTATTTTTCATAAACATACCAAATTACCAACATATTATTATGTGTAATTATTTTAGAACTAATTTTTACAATATTTATAAGTTATAAACTTATAACATTTACGTCCATTATTTTATATTTTTTGTTTTATTATTATTACGTATTACCTAAATCCCAAGTCAAAGAAATCATGTATATACCTATTATATAATGATATAAATCCCAAATGTCCGAACAGAGCGAGAAACAAAAATATATGGACACGGAACCGGTAGATCTACGTGTTTGCTGTACTAACTACAATACGGGTTACAGTCGTCAGCCATTTTAATTTTCAATTGCTCACCAAAGCATTCACTGGGAGTTTATGTATCTGTTCCGACGGACGGATGAAAATATATTAAAACAAACAGAAATTCGTTTAAAAATCCTTCGTGAAAGATAGCGTGTGGTACTTGGTGATACGACAGAACTGGCAAAACAAATGGCTTGATTGTGTTATCAAAGTTTGTTTTCACCGTCCACCGTCCAATAGAATAGAAAAGGAATAAATTTGGAAAAAATGAAAATGAAAAACTCACACAGCTACACGCACATGTATAGGGTAGTCTTTGTCACGGCCGTGTTCACTCTGCGCATTTTGACGAGCGAAACTTTTTGCCGATGTAAGAAAGGACTGGTAATTTGTTTTTATTTGACGCTAAAATTTCTTTTTTTTTCCTTTCCCCGTCACACGCAAAACTTTAACGCCAAATAAAACTAGAAGGCACGAGCGTAACAAGGACGACAAGAGTAAAACGCGACGAAGATGCGCAAAAGTTCACATTTAAGTCCCGGAAAATCTGAATTATATTTGAAAAGTTTATTCCACCTTTTGTCGGATCTTTTTAATATGAACGCCGCGTGGCCCTTTTGGGCATTGCAACTTTTAATGGTGGTTGAAGGAAGGATGTATTTATCAGGAATTCAATTTTGACGCAGAACATGCATCTCTGATCGTGCGCTTAGCATAAGATCGGGAAGGAACTCCAGATAATATTATATAGAAAATCAAATTTGACGACTTATCCCGTGAGTAACACTAAGTTATGAATATTAAATTAATAGTATGTTTGGAGTAAATGGTATTTTGTATCATGTCGATATTTTAAAAATGTAATAATAAATAGTGAATATTTTTTTATTTTATCATATATATATATATTCTTACGCCGTTTGGCTTTTACTAGTTTAAATATAGATATAGATCATATGAAGTTAAATATAAAAAATAGGCGGGAGAGGAATAGAATTAATTAGATGCAAAATATATCAACTATAAATACAGGCCTAAAAGCCTGTATTTTTATAAAAATCCGTGTAAAACGGTATAGATTAAGTATAATAGGTATCTGTTATATATTATACTATTATATAACACATACAAATATATAATACATTTTCTGCAGGGGCTAAAATAAATTAAGGGGAGTCGTCACTTCTCGTCCACACTGTGTATAATGTATATGCACTTATGGGTATAGGGGTTGTTCAAATCTAATACTTCAGTGACAACAATCTTTAAAATTGACTCTTCATGGATTATTATATAATATTAATATACAGACGTAAAGTTAAGACGCAAGATTACACAGTTGCTCAACCATGTTTAACCATTGATTAAAATAAAAGTTATTTAATTTGTCAAGTATTTTTGCTTTACTCTGTATATCAAATTGTGTTAACAGGTGTTTGTGGTGCAAATGTACAATGTTTAGTAACTCATCTGTACAAAAAAAAATATTACTACACGAATTTTGATTCAGTGGTTTTTAGCTTTACACGCTTTTTTCTCAATTTTATTGGATAGCAAAACTAAAAGCGCACTGTCGTTTACATTAAATTTAATTAATTTTTATTAAGATAAACGGCAAAAGGCTCAAGTACTGAATAATATTAAAATTAGTAAGTAAATGTACGAATAACATTTGTTGAATATAAACATAGATGTAATGCTAACTAATTAAACATAACAAAAAAAAGTTATTGATATACTAATAAATTAAATGATTAACTTTAATTGTTATAAGACACCAATTATAAATTACAATAATGGAAAAATCTAAACAGAGCTGAATTCCCATCTTTAACAATCTCCCAAGGGGATTAATTTGGTCATATTTAGTTCAGTGGGTCTTAATATGAAAAGTTGGGCACGTTTTGGATTTGTATTGAGGTATGAGGAAAGAAATACGTTCTAATAATGGGGAACAAGTTGTATGGATTCATTTATTATTTTAGAAGAAAGGAAATATCCATGGTAATACTATGATAAACACTAGAGAATCATATTTTTTTGAAAAAATATTTCAACTTACATCGACGGCATAATGTTATTTGAATTAGTTATGTTCCGAAAATATGTGACGGGAACTTCGGGAAAGCTGCAACGCGTGTCCGAATAAAAATATAAAAATATATGACATATGAGTACAATATGATACGTGCATGCCTTGGAGTGTATACCCACCACATAATAATAGAGATGTATAAAAAAAAAATAGCTACTATAATATACGTCTAGAAGAAAAAAATCGAGTTGTTGGAAACCGAGTCATTTTTCGGGATGAAACTCTCCCTGGGGGGTCGTGCATGTTTTTGACAGGTCCGGCTCACGTTGATAACCCGATTTTACGGCGTTTTTTTTCCTCTTCCGTGGCCTCAATCGGTCCACGTTATGCGCATCAATCATCGATACACCTACACGTGCCTACACTGCCACACCCAGTTGCAGTTTTTTCTCTCTCTCTCTTTCTCTCTCACTATTAAACACTGACGAACGTTTCCGTCTTCATTGTTTATCGTTTTGCGTGTTATCGGCAACGCTCGAAAACAGATATATTATTATCAAAACGGAATAAACAAAAAGATGACGTACTACACAATCGGATATCGAGTGTCAGTTGTATGTCGTAATAACACAATATAATACTATATTATAGGTACCTACCCAGACATTACTTTATTCAGACGTTCAGATTTTCGAAATAAAAGCAATATAATATATTAACAATCTTAAAATATACATTATAATATAGAGGACCTCTCGCTAACAAAAAAAATTGTTAATAAATTATAATTAATAATATCCATCGGCTATCTTATTACAATACTAAACCAATTTGTATTTAATAGTAGGTACAATTAAAAATTATAAGCATTAAATTCTAAGCACCAAAATAATTAATCATTTTTGAAATATATCAAACCTCTTGGTAATCTGGTAATCATGCCTATAATATTTTAGCATTACAATTTTTAAATAAAAACAAACATTGAACGCTGTGCTGCCATACATTACATTATCATCGGAACGTAACAAATAAAAAAAAAATGTTACGCGATGGGAAGTATCGCACTGGGTTTTGTTAATTTGTGATGATTCCAGTTTTAAAGGATGTACCTATACCTAATAATAAATAAGCGCACAACATAATATATTATAATAAATAAAAACGTGCTTCATGGAAGATTTTTCTATCTGTTTTTTGCCGTCCAAATAAATTTAAACCCGAGGAAAACGGCGGCGTAAGTTCGTTGAAAAACAGCAGTAGAGATCCTTCGACAGAGATTGTTAAATATGTTTACATTGAAACCGTTAAAAACCGTTTTATTTTAATACGGTTTAAAGAGCTTAAAAATAAAGATTTATTAACAACGGCACATTCTATATATATATATACATATACATAATATAAATTGTATATAGTGTTAATACTTTACTCAAACGCTACGCGTGCAACACAACACAACATCTCGTGTTATTTATTTGTTTGTCCGTCGTGTGTGTACACAATATAGAAAATATATGTACTTAAGTCTTTTAAAATAACGATTTTCATATAACAAAACTGCGATTAAAGTGTCACAAAAACGTTTCACAGCGTAGTACGCGATTGTTACCGAGTGTGAGTGTGTGTAAACGAGATTCAAACATTTTCAAAGTTATCGAAACGAGTTTAAAGATTACGAAACGTAAGGAAAAACGTATGTTATATTGTATGTAGATATACTGCACGCACACACACACACACACACATCTATACACACAGTGTGATTCACCAAGCACGCACTCCTCAATTTTTTTATTTAATAATACATTTGTTATTCGAATTCTGATTTTAAATATGCTTAAATACCGTATTTTAAAATCCATGGTATTTTAAATTTGTTTAACTACTTACGGAGGAGCAGGGGTAATGGTAATACATATTAGCCCCCGAGAAACAGAAAATTAAGCCCAATTTTGGGCTAATAATAAAATATTTAGAAGTTGTCGGCCCAAATGTATTCAAGTAGCCCAAATATTTACCAGGCTCAGGCGGGTATGCTCATTCGCCACCCTAGCCAGTCCACCCCTAAGCAGGAGTGTCAAGTGAAGATAGAAATACTTATCTTTTTAAAACGAGAACTCCGGCCCTTTATTACTGTAAATTATTAAGTGGATAATTATTTTGAAAGCGTTGATGAACTTAATTCAAATTTTTAACAAGTAGTTTTTCAGTTATTAAAATTTTTATACTAATTAAAGATAATAGTCTTAAAAATGGTTTTACAAAAATAATAATAGTATGTTATATTGTTATACATATCGGATATAGTATTTATTATACTAGGCCTATTTTTATAAGCTATAATTATTCACAGATTAATATAAATTACTAAAGTCTTCAACTCGGTGAGTATATATAGTACATAGTATATAGCCTTCATATAATCTTTCAAATTCGTCAACATGGACAAAATGATTATCCACGGTACACAAAGTAGGATAATTGAAGAACTATTCGTTCAAGTACATCAGCATTTTCTAAAAAAATATCCACTTAATGTAAAAAAGGAAATTGTTGCATGGAAAATCTATGTCTGTATCCCCCAGGACGCTCCTAAAGTAGCACAAACAATTTCAAGAATATTAAAATATGGCATTTGAGTATGGATGAAAAATGGAGGCTCTGCTTGTATTTTGTATATTATAATTTCATAAAAAATCAGCGTATAACCACACAATAGATGAGCGTTGTTAATTTCTCGGTCTGAATTAAAATTATGTGTAACGCGTAGAGGGAAAAACTAACGTAAAAAAAAGAAAATATCACAACAAATGGCCGAAAGGTACATCGTAATTAATCGAGGGTTCGGATGGAGTGGCAGCGCGCAAGTAGCGAATACAAAAGCGAACGCGCGTGCGGGTCGAAGGCAATTAAATATCCATGTAAAACGCGTAACTTTACGCAGCCCGGGATTTAAGTGCAAGAGAGGAAGTAGTTTTACAAAGAGTGATGGATTTTATTGCAACAAACCCAGACACAGACACATAAGCGCGCGTGCGCACACGCACTCGTGGAACCACTCACTACATACATATACATAATACATATTATTGCATATACATGTATAAACATATTATATACATTTATATATAATATATATACATATATATTATACGTATGTATATAAACTGTCCGTCGGTTTAAAAACGAGCCAGCGGCAGGGGCGATTTTATATACGTAATATGTATACTCTCGTGGGAGGCAAGTCACAGCCAACCGCCACTAGTTTTCATCTCCGGTCGATATAATAACAAAAATAGCCACACCAACGGTTCACGCGCAGCAATGTGCATGCAGGACATCGGCAGCTGCCATACGAAATAATTATTTTATATATATATATACATACACACACACACACACACACACAAACACACACGCACCCACACGTCTGATCTAAAAGGAAACGGATTCAGGGAATTAGTTGCAAGCGTTCAGTAGTCAGTATGGAGTTACGTTTTCGTTAAATTATTCTACTACATACCCAGTTTAAACATGCATATTCCCATATGTAACTAATTGGAGACATTCTGTAGTGGAGACCTCACATGGGTCTTATACCGTATAATTTATATTTTATTACACACCTTTATTAGAAATGCTAAAAGTTTGAGCGTATACGAAATAGTGAAGTTAAGTGTAGAAAAAAATTCTACTAAAAATACCGTGTTTTGGGGGTGTTTAAAAATAAATGCATTAACAAGCTCATGGAAGATAAAAACAAATAAATAAAGAATTAAAAATCTGCACGATTATAAAAACAATAAGTACCTATATTTGGGAATAACGATTTAAAGAAAAAATAGATGTGATTGAAGGTGGCGTCCAGATACACTACTTCAAATGGGTGAAAAAAATATAAAAATACTGGCATACTGCAATATTATATATTTTGTACAAGATTGAAAACAAAACATAGAGCTGTAAATGCATAATGATAAATTACACAAAAATACAAAATAATCTCTTAAAATTTGGAAATTAAATAAGTGCCATTTTAAATATCACTATATGATTTCTATGTCTATCGTACAATTTCGTGGTCTATACATCATCAGAGTTCAACGACATTACCAACAACTAACAATGGTTTCGTAACATCGCTCGTAACACATTATATTATTATATATTTTGTATTATTATAATCACGTTTCACCGTTACTGTAATAACATCATCAAATAGGTAATCTCAAAATCGTGTTACATTAATTCTACGTGTGCCCACATCAGTGTATTTCATTAATATATTTACATAAAATTTATAACAATATAGGTAAATACTATATCTATATATATAGTGCGCGTTCGAGATTATTTCCACGAGGTTTCACCATATAATATTACTGCGTGTACGCGTAGGTACCTATACTATTATAATGCGACTGGGGGAGATTTTTTAGTCTCGTCTCCGCCACGCCTTCACACATTTCCCACCCTCATTATAACCATACATACGCACGCACTGCACTGCCTTTGCAATGTTTTAAGCTATAACCATAAATCCCCGGAGAAACGACAGCGATGTCTGCAGCAGCGGCGGTGGTGGATCGAATAGATGAGCTTATATTATATCAACAGACTGTCGGTCGAAAATGTTATCCACGCTTATACTTGATAATATACTTTTATATAGAGTTGGAAATATCCATGGTATTACTGGTCTTGTATATCATGGCCAGCACTACTCGGTAGAGCTTATAATAATATTATAATATAGTGTCGTTCCTATTACCGCGGTATACCGAAGAGTACAAACATAATATTATATTAATGTATGAGGTTTACCGATTCGCTCTGAAGTAGGTATATATTATCTAATATTATAATAATATATTATTACTGTATAGGTACATGCTTGGAGCACGTAGTCGTGTTTTGCGGGTGGCAATATCAGTCGGCGATGTGACGCGTCAGGTGGGGATAATATTTGGGTTCGGCGGATGAGTTATTATATCGGTCGGGCTGAAGCGCGTGTTTTTGTCACGTTTGTTTTGACAATCGCAGTGGTGTTATTACGGCGCTGCGACGTCGACGCTAATCTATCGCCACCGCCGTCGCGTATAATACAGTTCACAGGGTGTCTAGAAAGCAGAAAGTATTGTTGGAAACACTTTCAACAGTGGATCGTGTGTACGTGACGTTTTAGAAAATTGTCTACGTATATGCGCGTATGCACTGTTAAGGTATGCAAATATATTATAATATATATATATATATATATAGTAACTCGAGTGCGACATACTATAGACTACTATTATAAATAATAATAATAATATAATAAGATATTATGACTCTCTTTAACCTATTATCTAGTATTCGAGTACCTAAGTACCTATAGTCTTTCATTATGATTTGTATATCGTTACCACTAGGATATAATATACAATTAAAACCATATAAATATCATCCAATAGACATTGTTGCCGCAAGTTTCATAAAAAAAATACAATCTCTATTTAAACGTATTATCATATTGTATTCATATATGTTCTAAAATTAAAAAAAACAAATTATGTAGATATTCCTCAAAAAATAGGTGTATATTATTATACAATAAATTATTTTAACAGCGCGTTTTTATTATTTTTCAATTCTTTTTAAAATATTATTAGCGGGTCGATAATGAAAGAAACACCCTGTTTACACTATACTTATAAATAAGTATATTATAACGTTAAGTTATTAAAAATTCAAATTTGTTTTTTAAATGATTGATCGGGCGCGTCCATAGCGTATAATAATACTATATACGTATGTGTGTGTAATGTATATTATAATATATAATATTATGCAGGGCCAGCGATTGAGGTGGTTTTTTTTAATATTTCATCGCAAGAACAGTGACGGGAAAACGGTAAGCACACACATACACACACACACGTCATATTCCCTCGAAAATTAACGTCCGTGATTAATTATTCATATATTTATTGTCTGTGTGTATGTAATATGAGCATTGCGACTTGCTCCCATTGGGACGTTTCCTGGACGATTACGTTTAATTATTATCGCGATGTACCTTCTGTGCAAAAATATGATGTTGCTGTGATAGAAATATTGCACACGCAGTAAGTCACGTTCACCGGTTTTGTTTTAAAAAAAATCATTAGTATATCCTATAAAACAGCGCAAAAATTCAAATTGAAATAGTATAATAAGTAATAACGTTTACTTACTGCGCCGGTCCTCGTCAGAATCAGTTTTTAAAGTCGACATTATAAAGATAAAAGACTATTCTGAAATACTCCATTTAAATTTAAATTGACTTTTTTTATATTAAAGACAGGAAGGCATATACCTACCAGTTTCTTTTCTTTTCTTTTTTCGTGTATAAAAGATTAAGTTAGTTTAGTAATCACTAATTTATTACCGTTATTAATTCCCTCCACCAAAAAAAAAAAAAACCAGAAATAAATTTTAATTGAATACTCATACAATAATTGTATTAAATCATGTCTTATACCTACCTATATACTATTATTTCAATTGCGAAAAAATGTAAATATCATTTTGAGACTCTGCAGGTTTAACGCCTTATTTTTTGTTGTTGTAAAATTTTGTTACATTTTATGATTTTGTGATCCTGTAGTTTGATAATATTTTTAATGAAACACAATTTGTAAAAACTAAGTTTTGTGAGATTCCAACTGTGATAACTGATAATAATACACAACCGAATGCAAACGCCAAACTTACGGATATAAAACACATTCTTTTCGAATGCAGATAATACAGCAAACTGTAGCAAAGTCATATCTAATAAGCAGACATAGTATTAGAACTTAATCGATACTTTGAAAGAAACCATGCTAGTTATATAGGTAATAACCAGAATTTCAAAAACCAAAACGAGGACAAAAAATTTCTTTTCAAAACATTACCTCCAACTGACGTAATCACGTACCGGTTTTGACGTTAAGTGGCTCTTTTTTCTTAAGCGCGCTTGATTTTGAACGCAGAACAAAAAAAAAAGCAAAACGCCCGAACAAAAAAAAAATACATCAACTTGAAGCGGTTTGATCACATAAATCCAAGACGGCGTTAATCTTCTGACGGCACAACAAAGGTCAAATAAAAACAAGGGTTCTTGCGGCAGCGGTGAATTATTCATTCCCGTCAAACACGGATGATATTCAAATGCAAACGCTTCTGGGCCATCGGCAAACACGTCCCACCTGTACTTTATGCAGTAGCCGAAAATCAGGTTTTCGAAAAGGTCAGTTTTCTCTCAAAACAATTCAATAACTACCATAATATTAAGGTGCACGCGTTACACCTGCACACACAAATGATATTTGAACCACGTGCAGTACAAAAACGTCCATTCATCTTGTACGTCATATTATTATTATTATTATATTTTGTGAAATTATAATTCCACCAACTGCTATTTTAGAAAGTGTTTATATCGAATGATCGTAAATCAATTTGAATTCATAATAATAATAATAATACCATTTTGACCGTGCAGTATTATACCCGCCGTACGCGTTTATGGCGTATAAAGTATATTATTGGGTCAACGATTCTATGAAAAATATATTATAATATTATATAATATCTGATAAGCCATCAATATAACGCTGAAAAAAAAAATAAAAAAAAATACCGTCATAAATTTATTTTCGATTTATTGGAATGACAAATCCAATTGTTCTCGATGCCGAACACATTTTAAGCGTTAGTAGAACAAAAGAGTAAATCAAACAAAAAAAAAATCGTATACGTTATAATCATTATTACTATACCAAGCTAAACGTCCGAACCAATTGAAAACATTTAATACAATATTTTATGTTTCATATTATTATTTAGAATAACGATGACGGTCGAATGTAACTGAAGGAATTAAAATAAAATTATTATTATTATTGTTACTATCGTTATTATTGCTTTATCGTGGTTTTCATATGTTAAAATGCTTTATTATTATTTATTTAGATTAGTCAAAGTGAATAATGTTTTATCAATTTAATTGAACTTATAGTCATTATTACTGCATATTATTATTTTAATAATCTTATGTTATTATTGTATATGTCCTATATTGCGTTGTAATATTTGAACGTGATGGGCACTCCAAAACTATTTATTAATTTTATAGATATTGTACACGATATTACTAAATATAATTCGTTTCCAACGCATTTGAATTGAAAACTAAAAACTTTTGCAATAAAATTACTCGCAATAGTGCTGTTTTAACGTGCCACCAAAAATTGTCTACGTTAGATAGTTTCTGTAATTGGATTTATGTTTTGGGATTTATATCCCGATTAGCGTTTTTATACTCGATCGAAACACGTAACATTATGTATATTATGATTTGTACTATGATATGTATGCTCCCCAGTGCGTATTATACAAAATCACCAATTGTAATTGCCATCGTATCATGATATTGGATCACAGCTATAAAATATAAATACGTACAATAACATTAAATAGGTGCCGTCCGAGAATGACGTTGCAATAATAATAATATTAAACTTCAAAATAAGGATTTCAATCCGTCATATATTGTAACACGGCGTCTTGGATAGGCAATTTAGCTACAGAAGTGTCGTTCGTCAATCGTCTACTTTCCGGGCTATCATAAATTGGTATACCACAGCTAGCAGTATTATTACAAACACCCTCGATCACTGATTGCAAAAACTTTAAAACCGAATTCGGTCTCGTATCTCGCGATTTCGACGATACTTTGAAATCGTTTTTATAATATAATAAACCATTTTAATTTATAAGTGGTAACGTATTCGAGCAAAATCAATTTTTGTTGTTTGAACAAAAACATGGCGTATAATGCATATAGGAAAAACAAATGATGATAACAATAATAATGTGAATCTGGTTATTTTAACCTAACATGCTATACGCAATATTATATAATATTGCTATAAAATTAGTAGTGACGCGGTCGGAATATTTTATAGTACCTAATCCATATTTTAATATTATATACGATAATAATACTGCAATATTATATTATTATATTGTATTCAAAGAGAATATTTGTTTTAGCCGGTATAATTGAAATCATCATACACGCGTAATATAGTAATAATAATATTGTATTGAGCGCGCACACGTGACTAAATTGTGAACGTGGAAAAAAAGGCCAACCAGCCAATTGGCTTTTGCGCGTGCCGTCAAAAATTATACACGGCTCGGCAACTTCGTCTGTGGCAAACATTTCAGTAGTATATATTATTATTATACGAAAACATGCTGTCAGCTTAACTTGTATTGTGGTAGGTATACTCGCATACTGCATACAGTGCGTTTTTGAAGTCACATATTATTTTATCACCCTTATATTTTTTTAATTAGATTTTTCTCGACAGTTAATATCTGGAGGGAAATAGTTTCCATTTTAATGAAACTAAACATTTTTAAAAATAAAACTTTCACTTCAATATTTATGAAGAGCGATATTTGAAAAAAAAATTTTAATTACAAGTTTTTCAATGTTATATTATTTTGTTGATCAGATTTTTAATAATGATATCAGACTAAAGAAAATTCGAATAATAATAATAATATAATATATTTTAAATTGAATATCTATAATTATTTATGCCTGGCCAGACAAATATTAATAGGTATTTTCATTGTGTAAAATAAATTAGGTATATTTTAAATATTCGTTTTTGATGATTGATTAATAAAAAAAATTCAAATACAAAAAATGTATTCGTCACAATTATAATTATTATACTAAATTGAACCAATAAAGAGCCGAACGCATACTGACATGTTTTTGCTTAATTTAATTTTAA
>NC_042494.1:69516840-69574850 GCF_005508785.2 Acyrthosiphon pisum | reverse complement strand
AATATTTAATGTTATTATACCTACACTAAATTCCATTTAAGGTTATTCCTGGAGTTATTGTTCATAATATTTATGTAATTGGAATGAGTTCAGTAATTCGGGATTAATCACAAAATATATCATACCAAAACATTGTGTTTTAATACATTAAATTATAAAATGCGATTTAATATTATATCGTATTGGACTTGATATTAAATCTATTTATATATTTATAATAGATTTTTGCTTTGAGTTTTTATTGTAAATACTTTATTAAATACATACAGTTGTAAAATTAAATTTAGATTTCATATTAACTTAAAAAAATTATGCAACATACAAGCTATTACAATAAAATACCATTAAAAATACTTAAGTCTAGTTTGACTTAAGAAACGGTTTCAGTTTTTTTTTAAGGTAAAATACTGTTAAACAACGATCATTAACTAACGCGTTATACTAGAATATTCAGGTATTAATCATTTGTTGCTGAAACATAAGGGTTGATACAGGACTTACAGAATACATACATACATATATATATACATACATACATACATACATACATACATACATACATACATACATACATACATACATACATAATAGTATATACATTTGTATTTTTTTTTATTATCTTGCACAATAAACGACTTATATGTGCGGTACATATTATATTGAATTTGAACACAATGTCATGAGGATAACTAGAGTTCTAAACATTGCAGCTGCAATAAGTATATAATATATATACGCGTTCACGACAAAAACGAAAAAGGCCATCAACGTTTTATGGTTTTATTCCGGTGCAAAGCCGTATACCGGGCGGCAGCGGCGCGGCGGCGGAGTGCTTACAACAAATTTTGTAATATGCCGTCGACGTGGGGAGGACAGGAGGTGGTATATAACGCCGAGCGGTGGGCTTGTTCTGGCTTGGACGTGGTGACAGAAATTTACGACTGCGGCGAAATTGGTAAAAAGAGAGGAAAAAAATATTATGTGTGGAAATCGTTCTGCTGCCGCCGCCGCAGTGTATACACACACACGCACGCACGGCCGACACGACTATTATGTAAATTACCTCATACATACTAATCCGCACACGGTTGACAATTTATAGGACCGGGGCGCCGTTATTAAATTTCCTATATGCGATGGCCTGCGCGAAAACGCGTCCACGCGAGAATTATACGCGCGCGACGGAATATAACGCGTAATATACGACCACCGCAGGAAAATTGTTTTTTTGTCCATAGAAAACAACCCTCACGGTGATAAAAAAAAAAAAAAAACATAATAAATAAGAAAAACGTCGCTGCAAAGCCAGTGTCGTGTCTATATTTATATACAGGTTATATACTTAGAGGTTATTGCGATTATTATATTATGTGCATGTATATTTTATATACAACGACGACGAAGACGACATGACCATATTATTATACGCATTGTTTAAGGGTGAATAATATATTATATTGTATTTTATACATTACAACTACAGTAAACAGAAATATAAAGATTTTAACGAAACGTCTATGACATAATAATGTTACTCGTATAATTTGTATAATGTTATGGGCAACTATAAATGTAGGAAATTTGTGGGTCACGCACAACACCCAAACGCTGTGATAAATTATATTTTTAATTTTAATTTTATGACCCCGTTAATTCTCTATTTCACCAGCCATAGAGAAAATAACCCAGTATAGGCATAATATACTTTGTATATAATTGTATATCTGTATCAAACTATCGGAAATTCTCATACCCTTTAAGAATAGTTGTTACACCATACGGCATGTTTGTCCGAAAAATGGCAGATTTAAAATACCAATACATTATTGTCAGTAGGTACGGTCTAAAAATATCTCAAGTTATTTACATAACATGATCATTTTGTATATCAGAGAGTTGGAATGTATTTTTAAATATAAAAAAAATATTATTTCATTAAATTATAATCATTAGACTTTTTATCATTTTTAGTTCAGCTAATTACTGAAATTTAAATAGTTTTTAGTTTTCATAATATTTAAATAATGCCTTGTTAGAAATTGAAAGTTTTTAATTTGTAGTACAGCGAGTAATTGAAAAATTTGATTTGTAATTTTAACTAATCTTTTTCCAAGATTAAAAAGATAAAATGTTGTGTGTATACGCAAGAGATTTGCATCATTACTCAAAACTTAAATTGTTAAATTGTAATTTACATACCTAATTTAATTGCAACTTTTCGGAGATTTTTTTTCAGAAATCAAAACTGGTTAAAAAATGTATTTATCAGTAATTCGAGTTATTATAATATGATACTTAGTAAACGATTGACCCATCGTAATTTTTAAGATTTGAATGGACACTTATGTTTTTGTTTAATGCACACATTAAAGTTAAATATTTAAAAAAAAAATAGTTATAATAGTTGTATTTATTTTTCAATGCTAATATATTCTAAGTACAATCAATCATTGATTATAATGATTTAAAAATTATATTGTAAAGCGAAAAGCCATTTTGCTTACCAAGAAAATTATAATATCTAACTTGTAGTACATATTACTAATTTATTTTATTTACATACGTATTATAATATTATAATATTATTGGTAGGTTTGGAAAATCCGACAAAATCCTTGGTAAGATAACCGTGTAACGTCGTTTATAAGCCGATGATGCATTCTACGTGTGATCATTATGGCGTAATGTAAGTTCATAACCATTAACCATGTTAAAGTGTGAATATTTTATGTTGTCGTACATTTTTAACTATATTATGTAATTTAGTTCACAGCTGACACGATTGTTGTGAATATTCTGACAAACACCATACAAACGTATGTTTGGGAATGATTGTTGAGCAAATCTAAAATACCATATACAGTAGTCACTCGATAATTCGAACCTCAATAATTCGAAAAACTCCATAAATTGAACTAAACGCTGAATCGCCTGAGAAAATCTCTATTATTAGAAGAAAATACAGTAGAAATCGGTTATAACAAGTTTCAAGAGCCAGCTAGTTTTTCTTCAGCTTTATCCAGCATTATTATGGCATCTAAAACAGTTGTTTTTGATTCTACATGATTCTCAATATCCTCAATCATTTTCAGTAGTAACTGATTCCGGTAATGAGCTTTAATGTTTCTAATAACGCCCTGGTCCATTGGTCGAAGTACAGCAGTGGTGTTGGCGGGCAAAAATATGAGTTTAATAAATTTCAAATGCAATGATGTGTGTGCTCGTCAGTTGTCCACCAACGGTATAATTTTTTTTTTCTTACGGCGTAACTCATCATCCCAATAATTAAGAGTTTTTTCAAAAATTGCTGAGGTCATCCAAACTTTGGTGTTATTTTCATAAAATACTGGAAGTGTTCATCGAAAAACCCTCGGTGATTTAAAGGAGTTTCATACTCCTAAAACTGTTCTAACTACTAGTACGTAACTAAAACTGTTATTCTGTCTTTCAATAATTTTCCACTCGAGCATTTTTCCCCCTTGAAGCGAAGAGTTTTATCAGGAGTTAATTTGAAACACAACTGACGCTATTTGTAATTTTTGTTAACTTGAATACACCAACATTTGTAGGAATAATGTTTATTATTAATAAGTAATCCATATCTATACAACTAAAGATAATATATGTCAATGATTAATCGACCTAAATAATAGCCAAAAGTTCTTATCTTGCAGGTACCTGTTCGTAGTAACCGGAAGGTCGTTAGTCAAGTTCGTTTTATTTTACTCGTTATAGTCGATAACTCGTAATAACCATATTCGTTGTAGACGTATATTTTAACATACAATCATATGGCCTCGTACCGGGACCTAACGTTTTGCTTGTTATAAGCAGTATCTCGTTCTAAGCGATCCTCACTATAGTGATTTCTACTGTACACGTATTACGGTCCCCTCGATAATTCGAAATGTCTGTCGATGTGACACACTCTACCATTAGGATTTTTTCCATAAACCTCTATAATCCGAATTTCCTTAAACGTGATTAGGTATATGTAAGACGTAAGTTCACGTCTATGTACAAATAAAGATTATGTACAATCTATTTGACGTACTCGTTAATAGTTTAATGAAACTTATTACGACGGTGGTTAAATACTATCGTAGTCTATGTTCATACATACATTTTTCACTTTTCTTTAATTCGAATTAATTTGTTTTCCCTCGATTATTTGAACACTTGGTAAATCGAAAACCACTATAAATTGAATTTTTAACTCGATCCCCTGAATTTTGAATTATCAAGTGACTACCTTATTACACTGTGTAAAATATAAAATTATTTATTTATAATCAATAACAATAATTTGTCTAATAAACTATAATATATAATATATATTACTGCATTAGTTAACATCTACAGGTTATCTATATAATCTGTATTATTATTTTTTATAAGCTATAACCTAAATACCATGAATGATATATGAATCAAGATCACAACTCACAAATAGTTAATATGGCCAATATAATTTTTCTCAATTTTGAAATAATATGACAAATAGATATGTAGCTAGTATTTACTTATTACGAGAAAACGTCGAGTATTGTTATTTGGTTCAAACGCGTTCAAAATTGTTCAACATAATATATTTATTTGCTTTGTTGGTTCAAACGCGTTCAAAATTGTTGGACATAATATATTTATTTGCTTTGTTGGTCCAAACGAGTTCTATCAAAAATACGCGTATCTACTAATAATACCGTACTGTGATAGCAGACTACAAAAAAAGAATACGGCAGGAATTTGTTTATTTTTTATTCACCATGAAAATACTAACTACCTACTTACGTTACATACGCTTCGAATTTTCTTCGTTCAGCGCTACTTATTATGCGGGAAAGAGCCATTATTCGGTCACTTTTTATTCGTGAAATTTTGTTACCCAATTAAGTTCAACACGAAATAATACCAAATATTACGCTGCACCTTTATTGTTTACACAACACAGTGCAAGAGAATTATTCACTGTACCTAAAAACGGCTCCATTTTGGCACCAGAACCCTTGGAAACGTGTATATTGGCTAAATACATGGCTAAACCGTAGATGGATTACTGGACCAGTATACGATTAATGCATTTGGGATCTGGTCGGTATTAACACCAAAACGGAGACGATAAATTTACCGTATGAATCTATCTGTGTCTATCAAAACATTGAGAGAGGAACCAACCACGTTTTCATTATAGTTTATGACATGTATTATATTACATAGAGTGTGAATTCACCAAGGGCATGTACGCCCTGACATACACAGTTTTAATTTTAATAATGAATTTATTTAAATTCTAAATGTAGGATTTTTGCAGTATACATACTTAAGTGCCATAGTTTCAAATACGAAGGTCTTTTACATAATTTACGCATTAAATATTGCAACTAGTCGAGAACACTCATTAAGTGGCACACGAGATCTAAGCATTAGAAAATAGGTATAGGTATAATTAAAATATCGGAATTTGAATAAGTAAATAATTTAAGTAAAAAAAGGGGGTTACTGTATTTAGTGAATTATAGCCCTGTAGTGTACTGAGTATATTATAAATATAAAGATCGTGATTCCTGAATTTAATAATCCAACGACTTCAAAATCTTCGTTTTCAAACTGTTCGCCGTTTATCTGCCGAAAAAAAAGTTTTTGAACGGAACAATGATACTGTCCGTTAACCAATAACCATCAACCATTCCGTTCAAAAGTTTCAAAAGCTTATATCAAACAGATAATAATAATATGTATGTAGGTACATTTATGTGTGCATGCGGGCTTTAACTACAATGATCCCCTGATGATTGTATAATATAATAATATAAAATAATGTATCGGTGGAGTTTCAATCACATGTAAATAATATGTTATAACTTATTACTGACATCCCATCGTCAACAGTCCCGTTGTATCATTATTAATAACAGTGTTGTAGGTAGGTACCTATGAAGAATTAACTAAATGTCTTGTCAAAACAATACTATTTTGATTTCTGGGAAAAAGGGTGAGGGTTAATGGTCTTATGCAGTCTGAAACATTTTTGCAGAATACACCAATTACTGATCGTCTTTGGGTGTGTAGTAAATGATCATTATTGTGCGTATAGGTACTCCCCTACCATCACCTGTGTACCGCATCAATTTAAAATTCATTGTTATTTCTTATCTGGTTTATGGTCGCACGCACGTACATGCACAAATCATTTAAAGTCATTAGATCAAAGTATTCAAAACCAATTTATGGACGTGAAATAGCCGTCGCACTGAAAAAAATTAAAGTACTTCTAGTGGTTCGATTTAAAAAAATTAAAGATGTTTGTGTTGGTAAACAAGTTTACTTTGCATCGGTCGTAGCATTTTTTCAATTTTAGCGAATTCTTGACTAGAATACATATTTTACATTTTACAAATTTATACATTTTTAATATTGAATATATTCAAAAATATAAAAAATATAAAAAAAAATATGCGCCAACCGATGCAAAGTAGACTAGTTGACCAATTAAAACATCTTTAATTTTTTTAAATCAAACCACTTGAAGTACTTTAATTTTTGTCAGTCGCTAAAGTCGTTTTGATGAAAAATTAATAGGATTTGAGAGCGCCTTAAAAAATACCCGGGACTCGGGAGATAGTAATTTTACCATTGAACTGAATCAACAAAATATATCATTATTATTACATGAGCAGGGTACCGACCACGACCCTTGCAACATAGTTAAAAACACGTTGAATATTGTGCACCGTTAGTATATTATTGTACACTCAATTCAATAGGTACGTGTAATACGTGTGAGTGTGTTTGCTTTGTTTCCTCGGCATTTTTACCTTAGTCAAAAATACACCTAGATGCCTGAATTATTTCGAATGCCTAGTTATCAGTAAATTATGTATTTATGTACTTGATTTGGTTGTACCGTGCTTTACAGTCAAATCGGACTTAAACGCGAACGCGGATTGGATACGTACTCAAAGTACATAACTGCGGTGTTTATTTGAAGGTATGTAAAAACGTTGAATGATAATTTTCATCATTTGGCATCACTTTTCACTATTAAAACTTTGTTGTCAAATAAAAACCATCAATTTTACTGTTGGAGATCTACATCAAAGTATACAAATAAATTATAGAAGAAATCGTTCAAACGACACCGCGGTAGTAGTGACATATTAGGTTTTACGACCTTAAAGAAAAGAACCCGAACAAATGCATAAGTAAGTTTTATATATTAAATTGTATCGTTAGTTATGACTATTGGTTATTACGACCTATTTTTCATGGTCCCTTAATCGTCATTTCAAACGATTTCTATTGTATATTAAAAATCAGATAGGTTTGTAACGTGGTCGAGGATGATCCGTTAAATATAAGATATTCAGGAAGAAATTAGTTCTTTTGAATATATTTTTACCGTTGCTCGGGAGCACGAATGGTATTAGGATCTTAATATTACAAATAAATAACGATTGTTCTAAATTATTATTAATACAAACAAATTTATTATTACTTACAATATACGAACAAAGTTACCAAAAATGTAGGATTGTACGGAATTCAGGCGCGCGTGATGGAATCGCGGAGAACTGCCTTTTTCTTATATATAGCGATATTGGCCGGAGCCTTACATTCATAAAATAGTGGCACCTAAACTGGAAGGGCTCAATATATTATAGTCAGCGCATAGTACCTATGTTAATTGCTTATAAAATAAACGTAATTATGTAACATACGTTACAAGTTGATCACACAAATTAAAAAATCAGGTAAAAATTTGCGTTTATTTTTATTCAAAATTATGGTAGTAGAAATTTAATTATTTTCCTGTTTAACGGCGCGATTCCCGTTCGAATTGTATAAGTATTTTTGTCAACGGAAATTATATCCGTTAATACTTTTAGCAGCAGACGAAGTTATAAATAAAGCTGAGCATGAAACGTTGACATAATATAATAATGAACATGTGTATAAATAATGTGCATATTATAATATATATATTATATTTATAATTGTATTTACAAGAGTACAATAAAGTAAGCGATGTATATAATTAAATCATTGAAAGCATAAAAAATTATTTAACTCGACTAAGATGGCGCTGGGGGGAGAATCATAGAACAACTATATAAAATATCAACTAGTCAATTATTTCAAATCTAATCAAACCTTTAAAGAACAAAAAATGTTGTTGGAAAATATAATATAATCCCTGTGTGATTAATATGATATGAATTATATTATTATTTTACCTAACTAATACTTTGATATTAATACGGAATACCTAACAACCTATTTTTTTTTAATGTATTTTCAAAATAATATACACACGCGAACAGTACATTTATAGATATGATGTAATAATAATATTATGTATTTGATTTTTACTTTTTTCTAATTTGTAATTTTAACGATCTGATCGAATATGTGTGATAATGATATAGATTGTACGGGTTTCATAGTAGATAAAGCTAAGTAAACAATATAACAATGTAAATAAAATATATCTTATGCGCAAGTATACAACAGTTAACTACTTATAATATTAATGTAATTTATCATTCTGTATAATCACTATCTAAAGAGACTACGTTTGAGCACGATATTGGTAAATTATTTTTAGCGTACACTTAATGGAATTTAAAGTATGTTAAGTTATACGTATGTAGTTATTATTTTACTTAAAAGATAATATCTAATTGTAGGTATAAGGCAATAGCAAACTTTCGTATTTTTACAAAACGAATTTATAGGGTATCCTAATTAATTTGTAAGAATAATCCAATTTATTATTCGAGTAAAATGTCTTGTTTATTTGAAAACTGATATAGTTTAAACTAATTATGATCATTATAAAACATAATGATCTTTTTCTTTTTGAGAATCATTACATTATTAAATATTACATGAATACACAATATATATGTATATTATGTATATGTATATTAAATATAATATATAAATTATAATTTTATAATTAATAAACTTTTTTAATTTTATAAGCTGAGTATTAAAATAATTTCAAGTCCCAACTACAATGATTACATCATTATATACTATTCCGAATAAAACTGTATAGACTTACGAGCGTGTAATAAGCATAGAATAATGGTAAAATTCAAATAATATTTCGTTAATAATAATGAATGAATTTGTTGATACTAACATTATTAAAATTCGCGAAATTTTCTTGTGCATCATAAAAACCAATAAAAATTCATGTTAAAAACCGTAACGATAACGGTCGAAATATATTTTTGATATTAAAAGATTTTGAATTCGAAAAAATATTTTAGGTGAAATAAAATAATATTTTCCAATAGAGGGTCAAAGAATTTTGTTTGGTTATATATTTTTTTATATATATATTTCTGTTTTATATATTATTTATATACCTATAGTATTATTAGTTATTTTCAAAACGGCTTAAGGCTATACCGTTATTATTGGTTTTCAAAAAAAAAATGTATGTGTAACTCCTGTTATATTTTTTCACGTGTAATGTATAACTGTACATAAATCGAATCTTTGGTTGTTCTATTGGTGAAAGAATTTGTTTGTGTTTTCAAAAGTTATCAATAGTAAATTCTGATTTAAGAATTTAAAAAGGTGGGTAAGTGGATGTCGCTCTGCTGTACAGTTTGTATAATGGATGGTATTAAATTTGAATTCAATGATATAATATATAATTGTATAAGAAAAAACGATTCTGAGTAGAGACGGTATGTCAGTCTAGGTATGAGACATATTATATACTTATCTATGGTATTAAAAAAAAATTGACCTATATAGGTACCTATAATAAATTCCAAATTAATCATATCACAATATACATTAGATACTTATAACGCGTTATACATCAACAACAAACCATGATACTATCAAAGATATATAATAGTATACTTTAGAAGTTTCAAGTACCCACGAATAATATTATACAATCACAACAAACTAACTAAAATAGTTATTCTAGGTTTTTTATTGTGTAATTTCGTCCTAATTCGAACTATGACTATAAAAATAAACTGTGCTTATGTATTTTTTAGATTTTTTGGTAACAGGATTAACTAATTACGCAGAATCTTGTTTTAAATTTTGTATCCTTAGATATAAAAGTTGAACATTTTATACATTTTTAACCACAAAATAATTATTCAATTTTAAATTTGATAAATTTTGTCAAAATTCGATCTTTAAATGCTTATAAAAAAAAATTGTGCCTATGTATTTTTAATATTTTTCAACTACTATTGTAACAATATATCAGGTACCTTATATATTAAATTTTTACTCTTTTTGGCCCAACAGATAAAATTTTATTGATATTTATAGGAAAAAAAACTAAGAAAATTGAAAACTGACAATGTCCGTATAAACAGCTCATAAAGAGTCAAATTATTTTCAAAATTTTATCATGTATAGAAAATTATAAAATAAAAGTTTGTTGAAAATTGCTCTTAACTATGGTAATACATTTTTTAATTACAACAAAATAACGAAACCTGTTGAAGGTATCGAAAGTCGTAGATATTTGAACATTTATAAATGATTGTAAAAAATGAATTTGATATTCTGGTAAACTTATTTTTTCAAGGTAGAACAACATAAAGTAATCTATTACTAAATTTTCAAATTTTAGATATAAAAAAATAATAATTGCACGAATTTCCCATATTCACCCACATGACAACAGCTAATGTACAACAGAGCGGTACCCACTGCCCACCTTTTTTAAATTCACTTTATAGTCTGTATATTAAAACAGAAATTCGTTTGAAAAAATACATTTAAATACATAATTTATCGGTACACAAGAATAGTGACATACAGTGTCAGCCTGGTCAAGGCCGCTAGGCTGCAAACGCCTACTGCCCCTTGTATTTCTGCTCAGGGGCATGAATATGTAGTTAACTTAAATGTGAATTTTAAATAAAGTGTTTCTTAAAAAATATAATATTTTGCACTACTTATAAGCACTTTTTTATCATTTTATGAATTAACATTTTTGGGACCCTCCTGAATAAATGCATTCGGGGCCCTTGAAATACCAGGCCGACGCTAGTGACACAATTCAAAAAGCAAAATCAAAATGTACGAAATGATTATTAAAATTCATAGAAAAATTCTCATATTTTTATGAGCTAGAAGTTAGAATGAAATTTTAATAATTCTAAAACGAAAATATTTAGGATGATACGGAACTTTTGAGACATACTATATAGACGAAAGCAATATTGACCATTAATAGTTGAGGGGTGGGTTGCGATAAAAATAGTAATAAAAAAATAAAGAGGGATATCCTAGCACGAGAAAGAGCGAGACACTCGTTTCGTTTAGTTTATGGCGATTTCGGCCACCTGACTCTGAAATGCCGACTATATAGGGTTCCAAATCTAATTCTCCCCACGTCACCACCAAAGTTGTATATCTATACACTTGCATGGGTGTGTGTGAGTGTGTGTAGCTTCAAGGGGTGTGAGTTGTGGGGATGGAGGGTTTGAGGGTCTGCGCTGTATACGTATTTTTACGCGAAAAAATAAAAATAAAACTATAAAAACCGGTACAAATCGCACTCAAAAGCCATTGGTTGGGTGCGGTGGCGGTCGCTTTTATGGTTTGCGCGATATCGCGAGAGTGTGTTCAGAGGGCATTTGTCGACAACGGCCGTTTAAACGACGTATCTTGATTTATGGTTCACCCCGATAATATTTATATATATATATATATATATATTGAGACAGAGTGAGAGAAGAATAGGGAGAAAGAGAGAGAGAAACAGAGAGTGAAAAAACGTGAGCATATAAATACAATTTTTTTCTTGTGAAAATACTCTTTTACATATTTTTATAATATTAATACATAATTATAAATTGTTATTATATATTTTTTTTTAGTAAAAAAATAGGAAAAGAAACCGAAATTACATATACTATAGTAATAATTATTATTAATTATTATTAATTTTTGTTTTGTTACCTTATTGTTATTATAAAATATTCGATAAAGGTACGATAGTTCAGTATATTTCCTACATGCGCATTACTAAATAGAAATATAGAATACCTGTACCATAGGTGTATAATTATGTTATTATGTTATTATTGTTATCTCTATGCTAGGACGTAAAACAAACGAATTGATAACAAAACGATAACGTTGTATTATTAAACCATCCCCGAGTTACAAATTAATTACAATGAGATAATACCCGAGACGGCACGTCAGTACCAGTTTCGTTATGTTTATATTGTATTATTAAATATATATACACACAGTGTATTATTATATGGTATACATAATATAATAATATCTTATATTCTGATGTACAAGACGCGTTTGTTTATCTTGTTAAAGTACCAATTCAACCATGGGAGTAGATATTATTATATTCACATATAATAAAATTATATAATAATTATATTATGTATGTTATACGAGAGACGACAAATAATTTAAATTCTCAGATTTAGTCACACTCGTGTTGTTATCGTTATGATTTATATCACGCAACAGTTATTACTTACTATACTAGGTTTAATATTATAATATATACTTTGCAATAATTCAATAATAATAATATCATCTTCGGAGAAAACTATATTATAACATAATATATAATTATATTATATTTTACTACCTCAGACGACCTAAAATATTGCTGAAATCGCCACAGAATATAATGAGAATAATAAAACAGTGATGGGCTGTAGTAGTTATGATGCAGCAGACGCGTAAATAGGGGTAAATAGGGGTAATAGGGGTAAACGTTTACGTACTTATCGCCATCGGTTGAGTAAGTCTCGTCGCACGTAGGTACTATCTTCATATAAAATATTAATTATGACATGCCACTTCAACTAAAAATTGCTGTGAAGTGATAGAGCTGCAGAGGGAAACCATTCAGAGACGATTCGTCGTCTTAAAATCATAATATTATAATCCACAAACGGCTCTGAGGATACATTTGTTATACCGAGGTCAGTACAAACAAATAAAGGATTAAATCGTTTGGCCATGGCACTAATAAGATCAAATACTTGCGGTTTCGATAATTATTATTTAATATAATAACTGAAATGATAACGCGCGTATAAAAGGCTTGTGTCAGTTATTTGTAAACATAAATACGACTTTGATATTGTATGTACACAATTATGAATTATATAATATAACCTAAGTGTGTAGCTTATAACATGTACTATTATTATTGTTATCATTGTGATTATTGAACTAATTGCCAATTTTACTAACCATAATACTAAGCGATATTTGCAATAATAATATCATTATTTCAGACATTATATTGAAAAAGAAAAAAAATATTGAACTTATAACAAATATTGGACACATTTCAAAAACTCAATGACTATTCATTCAATATTTAATTTAGAAATATCAATATTTTCAAAAATTATCTGCATAACAAATTACAATGTAAAACAGGCGGGTCTCCAACCTTTTTTTACGGCGGTCGAAATTGAGATACGCTTTGGCATCGCGGGGCTAACATATTTAGAGGAATAGATCGCTTAAGAAATATTTTATGAATAGATAAGATTTATTTAGAAAAATTAATGTTCGTTTATATATTTTTTATTTTATAATCAGTTTTTATATTATAGGTTAGTGTTAGTACTTATAGTATATAGGTATAAATGACTATTATAAGCTGTTAACAGCAAAAGAAAAAAATAATTAATTAATTTTATTCAATTAATTCAGCAAATTAAAAACAATAAAAACTAAATGAAAATAATATAATTTATAATATATTATTTTCAAAACATTAATTAGCTTGGCGGGCTCAGGAAAAACGCTTGGCGGGCCGCGGCCGTATAGGTTGTAGACCCCCGGTGAAGACTATTGTTAATAAAATATATGTTATTAATTTGAAAAAAAAAAATCTGCGGTCACTATGCTGTATAGTAGGTTAGAGAGACCTCGTCAAACAAGCTGTGTTTATGGATGTGTTAAATTTTAATCTCAATGAATAATCATTGCATACGAAAAACGATTCTGAGCAGAAACACTTAACCTTAATTTAAATATTTTTTTATTTATTTATACTACAATCAGTTATTTATTTGTCAATTAGTAAAACCAATAAAAAAATATTAATCGTAGATCATTGTAAATCCTATAGGTCCATTCATCGGAACTCTCAGAATCTAAACATTAAGATGATTTTCGTATTATTTCACCATTTTACCAACTGTTGTTTATCATGGGTATTACTATAATATTATAAGAGTTGTACTGTGTACACTATAACGGGTGATTTTTACGCCGGGATATTTTCATTCCCAGGGGTAAAAACTTTTAAGGAATTAGAAACATACGACACCGGTACAATAACATTGTATCGATATTTCCAACACAACGCTTCGATATTAAGTATTATTATATTTTATTATAATATTTTACGAGGTATTGCGCGGGAAAATACTGAAAAGCACAGTATATTTTTTTTTTACTTCCCAAATAACATTGTAGGGGAGTATAACATAAACATTTCGATATTTAATAATAACTATAGGTATAAGACGTATTGCGAATTCATATGGAAAAAAATACAATTGTCGATCAGTATAATATAATATTGTTTCTCGTAGTCACAAAACGCATAATAATAATCATAATAATATAAAACATCATGATGACGTAACAACTGAATCGAATGTTTTGTTCATTATAATATAATATTATAATATATAATTATATACGTATATATATATACAAACACAATGGAGTTGTTGTAGCTGTTAATTAACCATATGGGTATCCGCCAATCCCGGTAATCCCGAAAACATCCCACAGCGTGTGTGGGTGGATGGGTGTTTGTGCGTGTATACGTTTACGAGTGAACCATAATCCCTGCGCATTTGTGTCCACCACACATTCCAAATTTTAGCGGTGCCCACTGCAGTGAATATTATATTATATACATATTATAATATATATATTGATAAATATATGTATATGTATATTATATAATATGTATATACAACGTAATCCGTACAAACTTTTTAACGTGGTGTATATGGAGCGTATACATATAAATTAATTTCGTAATTAACGTTCGCGTGACGAAACGAAAAACAACAAACTAATTAACTATGGAAAATGCAATTAGAAAAGTTTTTTTTTAATTTTTTTTTTTTTTTTTAATATTTGTCGACATTATATCGGACGCACAGTGTTTAAATTACCACGTTATTAAAAACGTATTTGCCATTAGTCACTATCTTGAAATATAAATCTCACTGATTAAATAACCGTTTTATTTTTGGTTATTAAAACATAATAAATGAGTAAGAGCGAGTTTCGAGGAAAAAAAATAGAAAGAAAAACAACGTAATTTGAGCGTATAATACGTACCTATATATTATTATATGCACCAACTGAAAATTGTTCAGACGAACAAAAACGGTGTGGGGTCTACTTAAGTCTTCGTTTGTATGCAAACAACGTAGTTTAGTGTTTTTTAAATTTATTTTCGTTGCACAATAGTATTAGAGTAATACTGTGTACGGAGTATAATAACCATACACCCCATACAGGCACCTACTTGGAACATTTAAATTTTAAAACACTAATTTGAAATAGAATTTTAATTTATAATTTCAATGCCGTTCACATTTTCAGAATAAACTCGTAACACTAATTAAAAGCCAAAACACAATAAATCTTAATGCGTCCATGGTAGAACTTTAAACGGTATTTTAACGATTTGGCCTTAAAAATAGAGTACGCGAGGGAATAATTTAGAATAATACGCATATCAGCAGGGATCAGGCAAACGAGATTAATTGCCTGCAGATACACCGATATGCCCGCGTGTAATTGTGTTTTATAATTATTATTATATCAGTACCTATATTTTATCAATTTATTACCGTTAAACTTAATAATAATATATTACATTAAACTATCGTCAGCGACACGATTAGTAGTACTAGTATTATACGCGTACCTGCCTATGCATTATAATTATACACAATTCTATACGAAATTAGACAATCTGTAATATATTATAACAACTACTATTTATCAAATTTTGTAATTTAATAGGCATTATATTATGTGCCGAGACACATACTTTCGCATAATTTGGTATTTTGAAATGGAAAAATGTACCTATTTAGTTACATGCATGTTAAAAATGCAGGGTATACAGTATTATATAGAATATAATTAATCATAATAGCAGCATTTATGTTAGATAGCAATATAATATTATATAATAATGGTTTTCCGTTTCTTAATTGTTGTATTGAAATAATACTATCAATAATAACAGATCAAAGATATGAGATTATTTATCATGAATGTTCACTTGTTAGGTAGGTATATAACAATTATGATGATACTACAGTCATGACTCATGGCATAATATATTGATTAGTTGTATGGTTTAATTGTAATATTATTGTACACTAAGTGTAACGTCATAGTTTTTCAAATTACGATAATTTTGTAGGATCCTCGGTATTATCGGATGGTCATCGGTCAAATAAAAATTAAAAATACGGTCTTCAAAATTAATTGTATTATGATTCTCAGACTAAAAATATATAGATAGTTCTCTCTGCAATATACGATATAATTTTCGTTACAATTTAATTTATCACGGTGGTCTTTTGGTGGAGTTTTGTATTATTTTTGCGTACACAGAATACGCGCTAAATCGAACGGACGGTGCTAACCGGAAACGGGCATTGGAAACCGAAAAGAAAGTGGCTTGCACAGTGTTGACGTTACGCTACGCGCTTTCCGTTTCTTCCGGTAGTCCTCCCGACGAGAGTAGATGGTGCCATGGAGAATATACACTGCAGTACATATATAATATACAGAGTGGGGCGACAAAAGTGAGATGCCGTCCATGATAAATCTGAGGCGAAGAAGCGGGGACAAAAAAGAAAAAAACGGCGTTTTTCGTTTTTGATCGCGTTTCCGAAACGTTTGTCGGCGTCGGAATTTATATTATATTTGCAGAGTAAAACGACGATATTTACGACGAAAACGACGGCTACGATTCGATTAAACGAAAAGTGAAAAGAATCTGGCACCCTCTCCCGCGACCTTCACCTCGGCGTTCCTCTTTTCGCGTCGATTTTGGCACCGATAACGATACCAGACATAAAGCGCGAAGAAACACGCGTACGCACTGCAGGCACAACTGCATTTGAAACCACCGAAATAAATAAGCCGTAGACGACCGGGAGTGTATAATATTTTCAAATAGCGTTTGTGTGTGTGTGTGTGTGTGTGTGTGTGTATGTGCGGAAATAATTTATCTGTAAGCAAATATAAAAAAAGAATGACGGGATTTATGGGATGATGGCTAATGAAAACCATCGAGAGAATAATACGCGCTCGACGACGACGAGACGTGACGTCGTGCGCCATACTGTGCGCCGCCGTGCCAAAGCGAATTGTCATACTGCCGCCGTGTCTGCGGTGTGTGTCATTCAACCTAATTGAGAAACGAAAATCTGTGGATCGAAGGCGGGTAGAAAATAGTAGGAGAGGAAGGGGCAGCTCTATATGTATATAGTCTTCACTCGATTTAACTTCGGTCTCTCCTTCTCACTCTTTTTCTATTCATAAATACTTTCCCATGCAATTTTTTCTTCAACTCCCATTTTCTTTTATACTTTTTGGCTGCAAATCGGATTTGATGGCTGTACACGGAATCACTCAAAATCAACCAGACACAAACACACACATACACGCACACTCACACCCAAATTTGACTACGACGCGCGGAGAAATTTATAAATATACATATCATATCGAGGAAGCCCTAGAATTTCAAACAAAATTTTTATATCCTACAAGTCCAATAATTGGTGTATATATTGAGAAGTTGGAAAAAAGACGTTACAATCTGTAGAACCTTATTAGGTAAATATATCACAAAACCATGAATGATAAGTTTTATATTGTTAACAATAAAATTATGACTTTGCAATTTCAAAAACGACTGATTGGCTAGGTATATAATACCATATAACAAATAAAACAAATGTACAGTTTAAATTCTTATATTTTATTTTACGTCTAACAATCTGAGCTCATATCTTACTATAAATATTATTATTGGTAGTCAAACTCATATAAGTGATGAGATTATCTTTAAAATACAATTGATACACCAACTTCAAGTATCCAAACACAATGGACAATTTTGTGGACCGACTTAATATGAAGAGATCGGCAATTAGATAGGTAAATACTGTAGTCTATATTATTTTGTCTCTATGTTATATTATATGCGCCTACTATGTATAAGCGGTAAAGTATACCAAGTTACACTTATTATAAAATAGGTTAGTAAAATAATATATTTATACTATTATAATTTATAGCATTATGATGAAATATCTAAACAATTTTATGATTATTAAAAATTAAGAGAAACATTTTTCATAAAACATTAAATGTCATACAGACAAAAATAACACATAGAAGGGATTCAACCCCCGCATCACCCTCTTGTATACCTCAATGCTACATTGCTGCCCACCCCTATTATATATTTATATACGGTCACTATTATTATAGAAATCAATATCTGTTAGGTATATCGTATATATGTAACTGAATTATGTTATTGTTTATTTTAATAGGTAACATATTTTATAACGATATAAACAATTAGAAAAATGCTGAAAATAAGAGGTATAGAGATACGATAAAAAAAATAATGTTGGAAAAATGTAATCCTAGTTATGTATTGTTTCATGTATTTTCAGTGCAGAACAATACCGATTTATAATATCATGGAAAATATAAACAAGGCTTTGGTTTTATTTAGTTTGAAATTAAAGTCAATAGGTACAATAGGTACAATCGCCAATTGTATAATTTATTATTTTATTCTAAAATATATATAAAAAAAAATCAAACCTTGTGAAGCGTACCTTAACTAGATAGTTACAACATACTAAATATTCCGAAAAAGTAAAGTAAACAAATTTATCATATAATATTATATCAATTTATATTATTTTTGTACTGATGAGCGTGAATCATATACGTATCATGATTAGAAAGCAATTATTATACCTGTCAATTATTATAACAGACGAAAACGCATTTTGCGTTAAATCCACGCCCCATTTGTCACGATCGAGATAATATTATTAGTGCACGTCGTTTTCGAGCAAAGTGGGTACCTATATTGGTTTTTAAATCGCGTGCACGCAGCGAACCGTATTAAATTGAGGTCAATTACTCGACAATTAGTTGCCGGCAATTAATACATTTCTATATATAATATTTAAAAATGGAGACCGCGTGCTCGGTGGCAATTCAATCGAAATATTATTATTATTTTCTCTTATAGTTTTTGAAAATTGCATTACCGTAATGGCGTCAACATAATCAGATGATCAAGAGTGTTAGTGGAGAGTTTTGCTTTCATGGGTTCAGGAGTAGGTACCTAAATTAATCAGGGTATTTTAAAAGTAATTCGTTTCCAATATTATTTTATTACTATAACCTTTATATAGCATACACACGTGACACATACTGCTTTGATAGATAATATATATTATGATAAAATGTCATAACTCATATTATATTAATCATCACAAGTGCAGACGCAAACCTCACGGGTTTGTAAATAATTAATGCATTTTCCAACGCCAGACAATATTTTCAATAATGTACATATGAAATATTGTATTTTATAGCTTTTGGATTTTTTATAAGAGTGTTATCGATAAAATCTAGACAAATTTGGAATTTATAAGAATATATATTATTGGAACATTTCGAAATTTCTTCTTTATACCGTCAAATACGTCCAACAGATTTCCAAAGAACCCTTTTGAATTTGTATCTGAAAAATATACAGATGAAAAACACAATATTGTTTAGCAATATGGCTATATGAGTATAATTCTTTGTAAACAAAAAGAAAAGTTAAAGGATATTATAGGTTCAAAACGTATATTTTATTACTTTTATTGAATTTTTAATAAAACAAATAAGAAAATATCAAATCGTAGAGAAATAAAAAAGAAACTTGATAATATAATAAAAAGATTGCATCAAAAGAATATTTCAAAATGAAAAATAACCAAAAATGATCGATTGATTTTAAAACTGTATATGAAATTAAAAACATCAAAACATTTTTATACACGTAAATAATAGCACTATGATAAGTCAAACTACTACTTACTCAATAAAATATTTTAAGAATTTTAATTTGAAGTGCCTTTCCATTAAAATCTTGCGCGAGTTTTTAAACATAATAAATGTACTGTATTTATTAGTTATTACGCATTAAGTGCTACAATACACTATTCAATAATAATATGATTCGATCACAAAAATTATAGAAATCTGTATTAGAATGTAATTATGTAATGTAATTTCAAAGTAAATGCGTACACTTATGTCGTGTGGTTTGCATATCACAACTGATTTTAAAACAATAAGTGATTCGATTATTATAATATGAACCGCGTTAAAAACAAAAGTAAGTAATGGAACAAAAACAAACCGCTCTCTAAATTGTTTTTGTGTTTTATTACACCGACGGTATTATTACTTTTTCACATACTTATGTAATAGATTTGACATATTCTAAACGTATTAAAGTGAAAAATGCTACGCATAATATCATAAAATATTTACTATAGATATACCCAGGTACATAATAATATTATTGTGCATTTATTTCCCCATAATATTATATTTTATACGAGTATGCGAATAAAGCAAAATGTGTTTTTTTTAATTATCATATTTTCCAAAGGTTTTTTTTACACGCCGTTGTGAACCGCGTGGCTATCTAATCAGATTATTGATTGGTTTACGGTCGGGGGCAAGGAAATATAGCCGCATGCTATTAGTGCGTAAAAGCCGAAGGCTAAAGGGTACCTATTATAATATATGTATAGCTGCAAGTGTATCGGTAGCTTAATGAATATAATTAAATCGGCCGTCACCGGTTTAATTATAATAATAATACGAGTACCTAAATATATATAACGCACGTTGTACCTATATACACACCCAGGGTTTATTATCATATAATTTACGAAGTTATCGATTAAAAAAAAAGCTATCAACGACGGTTCTATACGCGTAGGTATGCTGGTGTCTGCGATATGCTACACGACAACGACAACGATACAACGACGATAGTAATAATATTATATATGCTGCTAAATGCGTATAAAAGGTAATAATATATAATATATTATATTATATCATATGTGCATATCGACAGGCCAATCTGACGGTAGTTTTTGAATATTATATAATATTATATACATATACGGGGTGATCCATTTAACGTATTCCTTCACAATATTTTGTATTTATAAATATATTATCATATACAAAAGATGCTCACAATTTCAGAAAACACTAACGTTTTTTAAAATATTAAATTTTTTTTTTTATATTTTAATGTTTAAGTCGTAAAAAACAATATTTTTGAAAAATTTTTTTTTCTATTTTCTATCCCACTTACAATAATTCCAAAAAAACTTCTTCTTTGGAATAAGGAATCAAAAATGTACGTTTTCGTTAAAAAAAATTTAAAACAATAACCATAAAAAAAGTAAAATGTTTTCTAACCACTTAAAATTATGTAAGACAAATATTTTCAATAAAGTTATTAGTTTATAAAATAATAAGTGCCTTACGTTAAATGGATCATCCGGTATATCCCGGTATCTTTGGCAAACAAAGACGGTAAAAAAACATCGAACGAAACGTTTGTTTTGTATTAGCTAGCGGACCGTATTTGATTGAAAAACTCCAATACAAAGAATAAAATAATATATAGATGATTTAATTTACGTTTTTTTCGTTCTAAACCACTATACCGTCACCGAGGTGGGTTTCATTTGAAATCAATTCCAAAATCTGTGTTTTTTTTTACGAGTTTTTACACATTATATACTTATGGTATAATACGTACCTACTGGAATTTTCTAAGATGTTGAATCTTTTTTTTATAATCACACCGGATTATAGCATTTCAAATAGGTACAATATAATTCAGACAAGTTACAAATTTGCATTATTATATATTATGTTTTAATTTTGAACGAATTTTTTACACGTTTATTAAATATAATAATTAATAATAAAGAGTGATTCTAACGGAACACACTTACACAGGGGTGTTGTTCTTAATTTAATATTAATATTTTAAATATAGACTCTGAAATGTTTTAATTATTATTGAGTACCTAATAATTAATAATATACTTATATGTATTTCAATAACTGTTCGAATTTAAAAATGTTAAATTAATATAATTAATAAATTGTTTTCAGACATTTCTAAGAGTTTTTTTAAGTTCATTTTTAGGTCATTTTTTACCATTTATAGTCTCATAAATGCATATTTTTTTATGATTCATAGTCCATTAAAATGGTAGCCCTTGTTATAATAAATATATACATTGTGTTGTTTTTGCACGTAAATAACGATTTGTAGAAGTTTCAAGACAATATTGATTTCTCATTTTTATATAATACATGGTATTGATCACAATTTATCGGTCCGGTAACCGTTCCAACAATTAATTTATAGTTATTCAATGTGCACAACGCAAATAATGTTTCAGAACTTAACTCCAAATCATACGCACTACGGAAAAAAAAACATTAAATAATATTTTATGTTTTTGTATAATATAAGCGTATATTATTTCATATTACGATGCAGCGTTATTATTACCACATCATTCTAATAATATAATCAAGTTTAATCAAAATGACCACCAATCATTATTTTTTAGATTTTATTACACAATTAAATAAATAATTAAATATTTTAAATTTTAAACTGCAAACAAAACCATCAGCACTTTTCCATTACAGTTCTCGTGAACAGAATATGAGATTAAATTTTTTAAAGGAAATCATAGTTCAGTGAAAATGTGTCCAAATACAAATACAATATTTAATGACGAAAATTTGGATCGTAATATTTTATTTAAAAACACATTATAAATAATACACACGTATAATTTTGCACGTCGCAAATGTAAAAAATGTCAAATCAATCGCTCTAAGCGGTCAGGTGCGATCGAAACAATAATAACGCGAAATATATATCACACAAAGTCACCGCGACGTGTCAATTAATAATAATAATAGTATTATATTATAGCAAACAAATGGAAAGAATAGACTTCGGTCGTAATTAGACTGTATTTCAGTTTTAATGCTGAATGGAGTGGTTTGTTTTTTTCACGTCGCGACAAACTCGACAAAAATTTAAATAATAAACTCATATCGCGCGGCGGCGGTGCCGTACAAGTCGGTGTTTTGTGTCGGGTACAAAATACAATTCCACACACACATACATACACACACACACACACACACACACACACACACGCGCGCGCGGGCGCGCGCACTTTGATATATAAATTAAAACCAAAAAGTACCTCGCACGCGCACATATAGCGTTATATTTTATTTCGCCGTCGGTGTCGGAGTGCAGTCAGTCGGGTTGGGGTTTGAACTTTTATTAGTGGATATATTTTTTTACATTTATTATTTTTTTTTATGACTTTGTGCTCGTTGCCGGGTGTACACACACACAGGCGCGCACTCGTGACGAAATGAGCGTTTACAAGAGTTCTGCACACTCATACACGCACACGTTTCTCGTATTATAATAATAAAGGTATACTCAACTAAAACTCATCTGTGGCTAACCGACGGCGTGCACCGCGAACGTAGGTCGTGCGCGCGACGTGCGTATACGACTGTTGCTTTGCCTAGCCGCCGTAGTTGTAAATAATATTATATTCGAAGAAATCTAGTAGGTACCTATGAATTACTACAAAGAAAAAACACTGCGAGGGTATAATATTATACCTAAACAATAGTAATATTATGTACACAATATGTGCGGCGGAACTCACTCTTTGCATACCAAATCGTAATATTTAAAATAGTGCAAAAATCCAGATTTTTAACGGGAGCACACCGAAAAATTTCGGTTTGGGTCCACCACTCCGCTCATCTGAACTTGAATACTATTTTTTTTCAACCCGTAAGTAGGTCTATAATTTAATTTAAATTTCAACAATTCTAAAGTCTAGTCGATTGGCGATTGCTCACCTTCTATATCAGTTGCTTAATAGTTTTGACTCTTACATCATTTTTAATTTGGCCTAAATACGAGTTGCGAGGACGCCCGGCAGTTCTCTTCCATTCAATAATAATTATTATATTATACAGGTCTTCAGCAGGATGTCTCTGGGCATGTTCGACCGTTTTTCAAGGTAGTTCTTACTCTAATTGAATCCAATAATACAAGTTTTTCTTTAACAATTCCAAGTGCCTCTTCGTTTAGTTTTCCCCTCTATCCGGCTTATCCTTTTCATACGCTTCCAGCAACACATTTCAAAGACATCTAGTTTTTTATTTTTAGTATCATTTATGACTAATGCATTAGTTTCACACCCATATGTTGCTAGTTTGCTACGCTACAAATGTTATATTATATGATAATAGCAAATTTTATCATTATTGAGATGTAGGTAACTATATTTTGTAATGGCAATTTTATTTTTTACTCAAAGCTTTGAGTAGTTGCATTTGCCAATCATAGGCATTATTTTATTTCTCAGATATTATAACTCATCAGATGTGATTAGCTCCTAATAATATATATCATATTTTCGTCTACTAGTTCTAATCTTTGACTAGTTTGATTTGACTGCTTATCAGACATATAATTCGCTCTTATTTACGGGTCAAACATACTGAAACACTAAATGACCAAAATGTCTTTGCACTGTTTATTTTAATTTCTGATGAGCATTTCATTAATTTACTGCTAGAATCACAAGTTAAAATACGATCTGAAAATTGTATCATGAAAACAATTTCTCAGTCAACTTTTATTCCAATATAAAGTCTTAATGAGTGGCTTTGCTTTCACCATATTTATAGTTTTTTTGATTCAGCTTAAATTACACCAACGTGCTTCAAATGTTATTTAGATATATCGAAATACTAGAAAAATATGAGTAAAATATGAAACAAACAAGTTAGGAAATTTCATTTAGCGAGTGTGCTAAATTCCAGGTTTCTAAACGTGTTTGAATACAACTGTGCAATTAAATAGAATTCCATATTGTGCAATTTAAAAAGAATACATTTATCAATCGTATCTACCAATAGTCGAATTATATACTTGTAACTAACAGATAAACAGACGGATGGACAAAACAGGGATATAAGGTGCTCTAATGTTATGTTTAGAAACCTAATATACGAATGTTGTCATTCCGAAAAGTAAAACATTAAATATATACATTAAAGTTATCATTTTTTTTTTTTCAATGTTGTTTTACAATGACGTAAAATTAATATTTAAGAAAAACTTAAGACTTTTTGAAATATCAAGTGTACTGTGAAGGCACCTAAATTCCCTAAATAATCTTGTGTACACATTCTACATGCGAATTTTATTGATTCTGGATGAGATGCAAATATAATGAGGGAATCTCAACATACCGACACGTATAAAGATATCTATTATTAAATAGATATATCGTTTTCTATATTATAACGATGGAAAAATGTACTTTTAAACGGACCAATACTTCGAGAAAAGGTGTACGAGTTTGCAACATGCTCAGTGACGTGGATTAATCGTTACGAAGCACATTTATACGTCATGATTACACTGTCAAATATTTTTCAAATAAATATAAAATAAATAGTGTAAGAAATAACAAATAATTTTTAACTACTGATCAGCAGAAGCATTTCCTACCAATAATTTATAATCTACTGGTGCAAGAATAACAATAATTGTCATAATTCTTGTCATAATATGTCATAATTCTTATTAAAAGGTTATAAGGGTATAAAGCTTAAAAATTATTATGGGGGACATTGTTTTTACTAACGATTAACATAGTAAGGTATCGATGACACATGTTCAAAAATTATCATTTCATAATAATTATATATTGAATTAAGTATATAGTTCTACGGTAGTTGATAGGTACATATATTATAGTACCTTTGTATATGTTACGGGCAAAGTAAACTTTCGGGCAATGTTCACATTGCCCGGGCATTATGGTACTGCCCGATTATGGTGGGCAATGTAGGCAAAATTATACATTGTCCGGGCTGTATAGAATTGCCCAGTCTAGTTGGGGCAATATAAACCAAAAGTTTTTATATTATAATTATAAACATTTCTAATCTTATCGATCTTGTTAATTACTTTATTATTATACAACGAAGGTCGCTGCGAGCTCTGTCTACATCAAGTATTTTGATTTTGACGGTTTCGCCCACTTTTGCCTGACAAAATCTTTTTTTGGATGCTTCGATTAGCTTGAGTTTTTAAATTTACGACTGACTCTGTTCTTACAGCAGTTATTTTATTTATTCTATTACCTATTTTTTCTTCTTCATTTTTTTCTTCAATCAATATTTCATCAACTTCACAATGATCACCAGTATTCATGGATGTAATAGCTGCTTCTAAATCTTCTTCAGTTTTTAATTTATTAATTATTGATATTGGAAGTACCGATGATTTTAATCCAATTTTAGCGCTACATCCAAACATTGCTTCATATGGACTGCATTTTATTCCATGATGTAACGATCGATTTTTCATCAATTGGACAAATTTTAGTCCTTCACTCCATTTTTTTGTTTTATTGTCTTGTAACCAAGTGGAAAGTATGTTTTCCACATCTTGATTGGCCCTTTCGACGGACCCTTGACTTTTCGAATGTCTCGGTTTTCCGTGTACAATTTTTAAATCTTCCCACATATTACATAATTCGTTTATTATTTTATTTATGAATTCTCGGCCATTGTCACTTCGTAGAATCATTGGTGCGCCAAATGTTGTAAAAATATCAAAAAGTACATAAACTACTTCTTCGGCACGTTTATGCGTTGATGGGCGAAGCAAAACAAATTTTGTTAAATGGTCCTGATACACTAAAATAAATTTATAGTTTCCGTCAGGTTGTGCTTGCATATCTATAAGATCAATTTGACATCTCGAATTCAATTCATTTGAGATGATTGGTATTACAACAAGACCTTTCTTTGCAGTACTGCCTTTTTTTTGACAAGATATGCATAGATTTAAATATAACATAATTGATTCTCTTGTAATGTTTTTATATTTTTTATTTAACTCATATTCTATACGGTTTCGTCCACCATGACCGATAGTCAAATAAGTATCATGAATAATATTAAATAATTCTTCATTAAAAACATAGTACTTAAGATCATTACCTTCATTACTCACTGGAACAATTAATTTATCCATGTCAGATACTGTTATTATATCATATTTTTTTCAAAAGTTTATGGCCTCTTGATTTCATTTTAAGTTGTTTTACTTCAGATATTAATTCATCGTATTTAGTTTTAGTTAAATATGTACTATTAAAATTTTTATTTTTTAATGCAATTTCAAGATTTTTTAAATATTGCCCTTCCATTTCAATTAATTTAGTTTAAATACCACACACGTTAATACAGCGAACACTACACTAACACTACGACGATACTTACTAACGACTTTCAACCGGGCAGTATTAACAACTCACATTTTGTACGATTCAATGATTACGATAATAATTATTGTACAATATCTAAAAGGTAAAACCGATTTACCGATAATATAATCTTGAAACGACAATAATTGACGAGATAATATTGAGAGTTTTGTATATTGGTACCTCGTGGCTCATACTAGTATAGGTATTTGAAATACTAACAGACAACGGTTTCATAATATTATAGTTGATAGTTTAAGTTACAATGTCTAATTTACTACGGGCAAAGTATACATGGACCGGTGAAAGTATCACCCTGCCCGGTCAAAATAGTATTTTAATATATTGTCCAAAAACAGCGGGCAAAGTATACATAGACCGGGCAATGTTCACATTGCCCGTAACATATACACATATATTCCTATACAGTATAATATAACCTGTTACATTACTATACTATAAATTATATTATGATTGGTTTAAATATTTATTTTAATATGACCACAACGGCGACAGTATTAAAATATGAGACAAAGCACGAGACATTTCCAAAGTTTTATATTTTTTTCAGGTCTGTTTAGGTGATTTTTTAATTTAACACGCGCTCATGAATCATATTCCATAATATCATATAATATTTTATTGATATAGTGCAAATCTCGGACAAATTCATGATCACGTTTATTTTTAGTCGTGAGATGGTTATTGTAAAAACATCGTTTTGGGCATTCGTGTGAGGGCACATACGCATACATTTATACACCGCCAATAGAAACTCCGGTAGTACACGCACACAAGGAAAACTTTAATGGACGCACGCGTGTGGTGTACAAACAAAGATTTACTCAAATTGTGTGTGGGGGGAGGATGGAGGGGACGTGACCAACTAATTTAATTGTAATATAATTGATATATATATATAGTTGTTTTATTTTTTTCTTAAATGTCAATATTATTAACTTTATTTTTTTACTCGTTTATTGTACGTACGGGGATTTTCTCTATATATCAATCTATTTATGTGTATCTTATTCTTATATGAACGTCTATTTAATCAATTTAAGTAACGAAATTCAATTATAAGTACCTATAGATAGTGCAGAATAACTAATATATTTGAAAGTAGGTTTATCTCGCTTGCGCAGCAGCGAGTAAGAAAAAATGAAACTAAAATACGCTATATTATATAGTACGGTAAGGCAGTATTACACGCGTTTAAAGAATTTCTGTCCTTCAAACGATTTACAACAAACGCATATAAAAACTTAATCGATATAGGTACGCATTTAATTTTGAACTACATATTATGAAATTAAAAAGTATATTCAACTAGGTATCAATAGTGTGCAATTAAATGTTTTATAACAATGTGCACCGCGATCAGTCATAAACGCTAATACAGTTAGTAAATAAATACGAGGTGTTTGAGTTATCACTAATACTTTATTAATATAATCAATTTTAAAAGAAATTTAGTTGCACAGAATGATAATTAAACTTAAGAAAACAACAGAGGCTCTGCTCGATGGTCTGCCAGGACTACACTGAATATTACACAAACAGCGAGACACGGTAGGGGCTCGCTCGGGCTCAAAACTGTCCACACAGCGAATTCCTTAAGACCGTGTGACTCTGTCTGTTCACACATTAATATGCTTACACACTATACTGTATTATACTATTACTATATCTCATACTGCGTATAGCATACAGACAGGGGTTCACAACAGCACGTTAATGTTGTAAATAATCGTATTATAATAATAATTACTATTAGAGTATTTAAACGTCAGTTTAACATTGCTAGAAAAAGATGCAATATTATTGATAATTTAAAGATAAAATTTGAAATATCAAATAAGAAAATAATCAATATAATATATGATAGGTAGTATTAATTATTGGTTAAAGTATATGCAAATACAAATATATAATAGTATTTATTGAAGATTAATTAAATAAACAATGTGGTCGTAACGGGTTAATCGTTATTTGCAGATCTAATAAAATTTAATGTTATTAAGATATTTAATATTACAATATAGAATTATGTCTATATAAATACTATTGCAAGGCAGATGTTTATTTTGTTTTAAGTATTTTAAATTTTAACAACAACGAATCCACAGTATTATAGATATGGACAATTTAGGTTACCACGTGAAATTTCATACACTTGCCTGCATTTAATTAATAATATTGTACATACATCATTTTAAAACAATTAAATTATTATACCTCGCGCAATGAGTATTATACTCTTACCTTAAAAGTATAAACATTGGACTAGATGGGAGGGGTTGCTTAAAATTTGTTCAAGATATATTTTCTCTTGATCCTGGTCTGGTTCTGACCAGTTACATAATATTATTATAGTATCGATTATAATATTATGGTTATTTTTTTTCCTTTTGAACCAAGAACTGGGGACGGAACTACTTTCGCATTGCTTTGACCCCGATCCCCATCGTTTATTATAGAACAATAATAATTTACCTCTATTTTCAATTATAATAAGGTACAGCAAAAGTACCACTACAAAACCTCAGAACGTACTTTCCTCGGACGAATTCCCGGTTTATAATATGTAAATGGTCGATGGTCACGCTGCAGCTTACAAAACAACAATGGTTAGCCGAGTGAAGTTTGGAGCGAGCGGAGGGCAGACGGTTACTAGAAAAATCGCGTCACCTTCTCTCGGTCGCCTGCCTAACTCTTTCCTCGCCGTCTTTCGCAGTCAGGATGTTCTGCACCATCGCGTAGAACAGCCAAAAAGATTATTAAGTGTTCCTGGGAAGTGCCATATTATTTTTTTTTTTTAATTCCAGACCACACAGTATTGATGGAAGGTCCACAGAGGTTGGCAAGTGGCCTAGACGTGGGCCCAGTATCTCCTTCATACCGCTCCATTACTGACACCAAAACATCGTGTGTTGTACAGTGTCAGCCCCACTGTGACACTGTTAGCACCATACAATGGCAACCCTATCCATCCAGTGCAGGTAGTTTTCGAAGGATCCGTGCAACACCAGTGCCTGAGTCATGTGAAATGTCAGGGAATTGTGCCAATGCCTATGGAACCGTTCTCTCTAGCCACCTCCTGACGTCCGGGATAACGTGCAGCGACCTTATGCCTTTGACGTACACATCCACCGCTTCTGCCACTGGGCAATCATCGTCTTTTATTACTCCCTCCTGATAGCATACTTAGACAGAGCTAGCGGGTCTCCGGGAAGTATAACAGCGCGCAGACAAGTCCTAATTCTCAATCTCTCAAGGAGGTTGGCCGGTATGCCAAGGTCAGAAACGACCCTTAGCGCTGCTGTTCTCTGCGGTCGTATCAGGTTGGCCCTTGTCCTGTTCTAGGCCACCACTCGATTTATTCAAACAAGAGTAGCATACAACAGCTGACTCTCGACTATTGACTTAAAAGTCTCCAAGTCCACGAGGCTTTTTGGCAAACGTCTCTATGTGCAAACGTAAACCTCTGGTTTAGGATAACACCCAGATACCGCAACTGTTTACTCAAAGCGATAACATGGCCTCCTACCCATAGTCAAAGAGGGGTGTATGCTCACCTTCTGGGAAACATAATTATAGGTAGTACTATTTAAATTTAATTATCCACCCAGATCGACGAGAGTTTTGGAATTTGATTAACACGATATAATAATTTTCTATATTGATGCTATAAATTTAACACTATAGATTAATTCTATTTATCAATTTAACACTACCGAGATTGGATCAATGAAAGGTTTTAATACCTTGAACCTTTAAGTCAACGGAGTCTCAGATTGGAAACAACGAAAATAATAGATTTATAGGTAAGATATGCAATAATGTTGTGATTTTGTTAATTTAAATGATCTATCTCATAATTTACCTAGGACTTTAGTACTTATGGACTCAATGGATCTCGTGGAGTGTGGCCACGATTGAAATAATTATCAAATATAATTACTTAAGTACCTATCTATAAGTACCTAACCAGATCGTCACCACCTTGAATCCTCGTAAACCCGATTTCATCGTCACGACGACTCCGACGAATGACTACGACGACGACGATAACGAAATAGTGATGTATAATTTATATGACTATTATATGCGACCACCGACCACTACGTCTTTTCAGCATCGCAATTGTTGTATTATATTATTAGTGTTTCGGCTGTACAGACATTCGAAACTTCGGTAGAGTGGTTCTCGATTTATCGCCACACCTATATATTTATATAAAGGCGAGCCTTTATAAGCGTCGGATAAACAATAAATTTCGATTGTTCGGTCGAAAAGTCCATGCGCGTATACGTCGACATTTAAAAATAATAATAATAATAATAAAACGTTTTCTTCTGCTCAGTTCGTATAACTATAGTGATGTAATGTCATATAAAAGTCGCAAAACTATTACAATATTATTGTCCTCACTTTTTTCGTTAATGACTTGGTTTTTTTTTACCACTACACGCCACAATGCCACCGCCCACCGAACATCTTTCTTTCGCGCTTTATTATTTTATGTCCTCGAGTTGTAATTTTTTTTTCATGTATACATAGAAAATATTTTGCAGCAAAGCTCTGCCGCGGAGTGAACTAATTTTTAGGTTACGAACACCGCCCGTACATTGTAAAAATGTCGTTTCCAGATGTCGAGACCACGACTTTATCACCCCTTTCTTTATATATGCGTATAAAATATACAGAGAGCAAAAATCGTATACATTTTATACGCGAAATTTTTATTCATATATTTTTCTTCTACGAAAATAAACGCGCGTTCCGACGGCGCAGAGTAAGATTATACTTTTTTCTGCTTATATCCCCACTGCGTTATGGAAAAAAAATCTAATCGAAACTCGCTTTATTATAATATTATAATACATAAACTGAGCGATTTTATTTTAATAGACGCAACGCGTGGGGACATATCGTTTAAAATGCGTATTAAAGTTTATCGTAGCGGCACAGGCAGCCCGTTTGGCGAATGTTATCGTCTCGGAGTGTTGTTTGTCTTTCATCGGTTTTTATTGTTATTATTATTATTATTTTTTTTTTTTTTGTGCCGTACGGGTTACTTTGAAACATAATATGTGCGTCGTATGTATAATAATATGATGGTACTTTTTTCTAATACATATTATTATATTAATATTATAATATAGTACGTGGGGCGTGCACAACCAAACACAATATTATTATTATTGTACTCATAAGAGTACAAATTTACACAGATATATATTGTGGTATGTTTCACAACGGCGTTTGTACAGTACGTCAGTAAGTTAATAGTTTATATTTTTAAAATATAGTTTCGTAAAATAATTACTGAATATATTATTATGGAGCGTTTAAATTAAATGTTGTTCTATACTTCTTTTATAGTATATATCTCACAGCCCTATAACTACCGGGTGATCCACTTACCGTAAGACTCTCAAAATTCTTATTATTTCAATAACTTTTAACGTTTTTGATAATATTTGCTTACATAATTTCAAGTTTTTAAAAAACAACATTGTCCTAAAAAATGTATATTTGGTTTTAAGTTGTATAATATTTTTTTAATGATGACATGCATTTTAAATCCTTATTCTCGAATCAGAATATATTTATAGGAATACTTCGATACATAAAAATCGAATGTTGGAAGAGTAGTGATATATGGCATATTATAGAAATTTAAAGTTTAGATAATCGAAATGGAGTGGTACACAGGGGTCCTTGCAATATGTTGGCCCGCTCATCTAAACATAATAAACTATATGTTCAAAAATTTGATTTTTATATATCAAAATACTCCAAATAATATTCTGCTTAAGAATATTAAATTAAAATGTACGATGATATTCTAACGAAATAAAAGACTTAAAAAAAATAGTAAAAAATAAATACGTCTGTTTTTATAAAATAATGTAGTTTTGTAATGACTCTCGAAATATTATAGAAATAGTTTCAAAAACGTTAATGTTTTCTCAAATAATGAGTGCTCTACGTTAAGTTGATCACTCCATACGCAACAAGATGACAAATAATTATAGATTTAAAAAGCAGCGAACTAATGTTATATTATTAGACTTGTTCAGCTGTTATGTAATTATTGGGCGAGTATCAAACTCTACGCTTTGCAGTCGAAGTATTTTGTGTGCTACGACGATGTACGTGGACCCTGCTGTGAGACCTGTTACGCGTGAACTGTTATATTATATAATAACATAGTGGAGGCACCCCGCGGCTGTATAATATTTCTGTGCTTCCGATTCCCGCGTTAGCTTTACGGGGTAAAACGCGACACCAAACGGTGGTACGAACCACACAATCTGTATCACTATATTGTACGGAGGTAATAGTTGGACCACTGCAGTGCCACGCAATATTACGCACCTGCAGCTAGTTAGTATAATATACATAATATTATATTCGTACATAATATATATTACATATTATTATATTTATATGGTGGTATTTCGCAGACTTGTATATTTAAAAGTAATATCGTTCCGCACGAAAACGATTACTCAAATCTAGAACGACCTTTTTTCGACCCTCGAAATAGCGCGTGTTGTATAAAATAACGCGTAAGTATAATAATAATATATTCTATTCTCTTTGCGAAATTCCGCGGCGTCGGATTTTCAAACGACCCGCAGCTATATACAATGGATATATGTATATATTACGTATAACATAATAATAATAATAATAAAGACCCGCGGGCGAATCGCTAGTTTTACCCGACCCCTAATAATAAAATGTATAAATCGATGACGGAAGTCAGTGCAACATTATATGTGTGGTGTATAGGAGTGTGTGTTTGCATGTGCGTGCGTGTGGGTGCGTGCGATATTATGTATAATATTACGCCATTGCTCGACATTTTCGATGGACCCCAACCCGACTTCTGTTACGACGACGATAGGACTACGTGTCTACGTAGGTATTTACGCGACGCGCACGACCCCCGAGACCACGTGCAAATATAATTTCGATGAAAGTGGAAGGACAACATAGTATTTATTTATTTATTTTTTTTTTGTTTAATATTCTAGGTGAGAATCGATATTATATTATATTATTACGCGTAAAAATGAAAAATATAAATATTATTTAGTTTATAATAACGTCGTTTATCGCGGAATAATATAACGTAAATTATTAGCTCTGACATTATTATACTTAGGTGTACATTTTTAAATATTCTAAATTTGTTGTAGTCTCTAAGACTATGGTCTACCTTTATAATATAATATAATTGATAGTTAAAAACGTTATGCACATTGTCTTTATGGGATGTTCGACGTAATTTCGTCAGTTTTTTATATCGAGCCTCCCGTTAAACAATAATCTTTTTACAACAATTATTTCCTCTGAGACGGAACGATTTCCGATTGAAAAGAAAAAACGCTTCTATGCAAATACTGCATACTAATAATAATATATAATACTGCATTGTTTTTTTTTTTACGCAGTAAAATGTATTTCAGACGATTTGTTTTCAAACAATACTAGTTACGACCGTGTAATAATAGGAATAAACGAAGGTTAATTTAAATTTAAAAACAATTTTGTTGCATATTTTTCATTTTTATGGGCATGACGCCACAACCTGATGGTTTTTAGTGCACGAACTTCCGGGCACTGTGTGTATAGGGTGTACGTATATGTTTAACCTCATACACTCTGGTTTTCTTTCAATCAAATTTTGTGATATTGTAAAATCTGCTTATGTATGAATTATTATTATACCTAGAAATGAAGTGACAAAAATTTTGAATATTTAACCAACCATAGTTTTTTTTATTTATATTAAGCATTTAAATATACACGATTTCAGTGAATTATTGGCATGGGTTTAACCTAAAATTTATGGTAAACCAATGGTAGAAAACACCACTTTGAATACTAGGTATATTAACATATAAAAATGATTCGTTTAACATTCGATATTTTTAGAGCAACATTTTTAAAAAGTATTCTATTTTAGATAAAAAAAATTTAAATTATACAATACTAAAAATCTTAAAAACACAATGATAATGGAAAGAAAAAACTATCTAAATATACAATTATTTTCTAAAAATGTTATTTGATATTTCCAAGGCTGGGCAAGTTAATGATTTTTTTTAACTCAGTTAAGTTAAGTTAATATGCACCAATAACAAAAAGTTAAAAGTTAATTTAAAATTAAAAACAAAATAAATTAACTTAACTTACTTCTTGAAATGAAAAATTAACTCGTTAATTTCACGTTAATTAAAAAAGAAATTTAGTAAGTTAACAGTTAAGTTAATGAAAAGCCAAAATTAACTAGTTAAGTTAAAAAGTTAATATAAAATTAACTTATTAACTTAACTTTAACTTTTTAACTCGTTAATGCCCAGCCTTGGATATTTCCAGAGTTTGAAATCAAAATTAAATTGTTTGGTTTTAATTTCAATTTCCCTTATCGATATTTATTTTTTCTGATTCAAAATTAAAATCATAATTCATAAATATATTTCTAATGGTTTTATAATTTTATGGTATTTATATTGTTGCACAATATCGATTTAGTTGTACCTATTATGATTTTCAATTAGATTTTGAACATCATTTTTATTTTTTTATTTAAAATATCAATTTTACATTTTACGATTTGATTTTGATTTATAGCTTATTTTAACTTATTATAACTTATTTATTTATGTATGAGAAACCTGTAGTTGTTCACGCGACTGCGTAACAGGTCTAAGAAAACAACATATTAGTTAATTATCTATTATTATGACTACATAATATGAACAACATTATAGGCCTATCCGGCTATTGTTAAATTTTAAATAATTTTTTTAATTTTAAATTGATTTGTTAATTATAAAAAAATATAGTTTCATTTTATATAATTTATAGATTAAAATTGTTTTCGTTTCAATATACATTTTTAATATCATTATAATAAATATTTGATTTTGATATCACTTTTGGTTTCTAAAATTAGATTTAACGATTTTTATCGATATTTAAAATCTATTTTGAAACCAGGCCTAGAAATCTCTCAAATTATTTAAAAGATATTTTCACTAAAATTTACTGATGAAATTATACCTTAACCAATAATAGGCCTGCATGATAAACTATTTAATTAGGTACCCGTATAACTAAAAAAGAAAATTTTAGGCTTATACAATTATTAGCATAAGGAAAATAAGTCCCAGCCTTACATATATAATCAAGCCCTCTTCACACTGATTTACATTTGAAAACTGTTCTAAAAGAAGCAAATCATTTCTATTATAAGTTGAATGCTCGTCTCGGCTATCAATCTTTAACCCTTCGATCCAAAGCTAATAAAATAAAGGTATTACTATAGAAAACATCCAAGATGCCTGAAGCATAAAAAGTGTCGAGATTTTTTAACTAATACCAGCTAAGTATAATAAATAAGACAACAAACAAGAATATATTATTAGTCTTGACTTTTTTAATGTAGGTACTACTTTACTTAGTTCATAATCATATAATACTGTACCTGTAGCCCACATGTGGTATATGTATGTTTTATTTTATTTAAAATAAAGAAAAACATTATAAAATAATAGTAGAATATATAAAATAAAACGAAACAATAATGATATTATTTTTCGTTGGATATAAGACAATATTATGTTTTAGGTGTTTTAAAAATTACGGAAGTCGTCAGAGATTTGATCACTATGAATAAGAGACCTAAATACACACTTTATACGCACGATGTAAAATTTCGGGATGTGTTTTAATAGGTATATGGGAAAATGAGTCAAGAACACAATTTATTCGATATCGACTGATCTGGTCAATGATCAAATGTGGAGGGGGTGGATTTTTTAGTAAGATCAAATAATAATTATAATTATGTTCCGTATGTTTATAAAATAAAACACTGACCTTTCGGCGGGTTGATGTGCACACCCGATCGGTACAGCGACTCGTCGTCCTGCCAGTCGTTGTTCCTGATGACCGTCCGGGCACCGTACACGGTGAGCACCACCATCAGCCCCATCCTTGGCCATTTAGGCCCTAAACGGCGTTCCAGCGCTGCGTAACCGTACCCGAACAGGAAGCAGTAGCCCACGCTGGGCATGTACAGCACCCTCTCAGCCAGCACGAACCCCACGTAGAAAAACATGTTGGACACCGGCACGAACGGTATGGCGGTCATGGCGACAGCGAGTCCCACGGCCCTTGCCTAAAAATATTATGATAATAATATATTATCAACATAAATAACGCGACGCTATAAATGTTCGCTGTTGTAAATATATATTGTTTATTCGGGACGATTCAAAATTAACTCGTTACCTATCGGTGTGTGTGTGTGTGAGCTGGGTCCTGCCAAAATCGGGTTTTTTTTAAACGTCAAAATAATAAAAACTTGCAAAAATCAATTGACTGAAACGAGTGATAATAATTATTATTATTATTGGTCTAAGAAAATACTGAAGAAGGAAAACGGATAATTTTGAAGAACGAACCAAATATAAAATAAATATATACAGAAAAAAAAATTAAATCAGATTAAAATTTGACCGTATAACATGGCGATAATGATAATATATTTATTTAAAAATAGAATACAAGCAACTACGCGAACGGGCTGACTTTAATGAAATTAAGAGAAACAAAATATGAAATCGTTTATTCATTGAATCGAAAAATATTGATAAAAAATAAACAAAGAATGACATCTCGAATTTCACTCAAAATCATTTCTTTAGTTATTAGTATTTAAAAAATCCGAATAAACAATAGGCACAGTTTACATTATCTCCGATATAGGTATAGTGAATATTTTCAGTGAAAAGATCTTGTTATTAATTCTAAATGTAGGTATACACTTTTTTCGAAAAATGAAACCCTTATCAACTTTTAATTATCAAATGACGAGTCCAATATTTAATAGGAATAATATTAAAAGTAAGCTTTGTCTCACAGTTCTATTATAATAATAGGCATTACTCCAGAATGCAGATAACAACTAGTTGCCAGCATTTATGATATAATGTATATATACGCAATCTGCATTCAAGGGTGCAGGTAGAAATGTAATTGGGGGGGGGGGGAGACCGAGTGTATTTATTAATTCATTATCCCAATTAAAATTGTCTTATACAGTTACCCATGAAATATTTGTTAGCTATGGAAGGATTTTTTTTTTTTTTTGAGGAGGGGGTGAATTTTCCCCCTTCTGCTCCATTTTTCTTTACCTTGGCTTCATTTATATAATAACAGTAACAATCGTAACGTTATGTAACGAAAAATGAATTTAAACTCTTGCAGTACTTACCGGGTCATCGGCACGGTCGGCCGGGCGATCGTACTTAGTCTTTGAACAACATCTGTGAGGTCGGTTGTGGTGCAGCCTAGCCCTGGACGCAGCTGCGGCGGACCGCTTGGCCGCGGCAAACAGGGCTACGTACAGGGCGACGGACAGGGCGTTCCTCGGGTCATAGACAGACGTGACGGGCGCGATGGCGTCCATGGACCAGTCAAAGCTCAGCCTCCGGGGGTAGACGAGCAACCGGAAGTTCTCGGCGGGCAGGTAGAGGAACGTCAGAGTTCGCGTCACCAGGCTTGGCGACTTTGCAGTCGGGTTGTCGGCCGCCGCGAACACCGGTGGTCCGCTGTCGCCCATCAGCGACATCCTGGCGAACAGCAGACCGGCCGCCGCGCCAGACAAGATTGCCAGCGTCCTGTACATTCCTCCGGAGTTCTGCGAACAAAACGGAAGGTATCGAGATCAGTACCAATTTATTATCATGCGATAAATTATGAGAAAAATTAGAAAACTAAAATATTAACAATAACTGGAAAAGTGGTCCCCTCATCAGTAAAATTTTTACAGTCGTTTGCAGCTCTTCAACATCCCACTCAACCGAAAACCACGCGATTAAACCCCGGCGATACCATACCCGAACCACCCTTACCGCGATTTCAGTAAAAAATTTTATTAAAATTCACGTTTCGATTTGAGAGTGTTTTATTCTCGGGGATTTTCAAGTTGCTGAGATATTTCAGTAATGAGTTTTATGTCACTTCTAGCATTCTTGAGTCACTGCAACCAATTCGTCTTATCCGCGTGTTCCAGTCAATTTTATTTTACGAAAATGTATTATTTCCTCGTAATACTATTGAATTACGGATTATTTAAAAGTATTATGGCGCGGCAGAACTATCGCACATACGACACGCATTAAGACTTTTTTTTCTATAATATGCAATAATGTTTGAAACATCGGCATCTAAGCCAATAATTAGTTTAACATTATATATTTACAATTTACGCTTATTTCAAATTAATTTTCGTAATATTCATGTTTATCCTTCAAGGAGCTTACAATATTTAGGTATGTTTGGTTGTAGGTTGTAACACTTATCCTACCTGCTGCAGTGGTATGTGGTGTATGTTTCTTATACATTTATATTTTTGACACTCTGTTAAGATATGCTTAACAGTTTCACACGATTTATATGTATCTAATTATAATTTATTTGTCGAGGTAAGTATTAATAATGTATCATTATAAATGCATTATGTTTTTTCTGTGTGCAAAATTATTATTTTGTTTATTCAATTTGAATTTAAAATATTAAAGGAAAAACGTTGTGCCCGCGTGGTTCGTTTCATAACAACTATCTATACCTGTATAGGTACCAGTACCTAAACTAATCAACAATTAGCCACGTAGTATCACAAACAGAAGAAAACTAATGCAAAATAAATTAATACACACACGAATACTCTACCTATAATTTATTTTCGTTTATCCAATTCGGGTTAAATATTCTCGGGAACACATAAATAATGATATTAAAATACTTCAAAAACAAAGTAATAATAATAACAACTGATTTACTCTGATTTGTAATAAATTAATCTATGCGTACAATTATAGGAGTCACTCCAACAGATACTGTTAAAATTATGAAAAAAACTGAGTATTTGAAAATAATCTGTCGTTTAAGACGTATACTCAAAAAATCAAAAAATCAGAATTTAAATAAATGTATTATTTAAAAGATAAAATGGTTAGTGAGCACACTTGGTAATAGTCACCCTGTATATGCTAAACTAATATGCACGTAATATCCTGCAGAGAACGCCGAATTTTTAAACGGTCGTTCGGAGATAATTTAATTGCCATTTTAACTACCGTTTTATGCGATCCATAAACATTTTAGAGCTCGATATAAGATCAAACCGGGAGAATGTCAAATATTACTTCGTATAAAATATAATAAATATCACTCGGTCTGAAGTTATTATTGCCGAAAAGTCTTCGATGTTAAAGTCAGGACGCGCCGCACAATTATACCCATCCGTTTTTATGCCGTTGTTATTATTATTATTATTATTATGTACTTTCGATAGTCGTCGTCTCAGATGCGATTATATTCGCGTGTGTGGATACTATATTCTGTTGATTTAACGAATATATATTATATATGTATAAATATACACTTCTATAGAGTCTCGGCAAATTTAAAAGACGTGAGTTTACAATGTGCGTGTGATACGACCGGAATAGGTTTTAAACACACAAAACTATATGCAATATATATATATATATATATATAAAACGTGGTCAACACGCGGTTGTTAATTGTTGAAGGAGGCGAAAAGAATATAATAGGATAGACTGAGAGAAAGAGGAAAAAGCCAAACAGAAAAGTCATCCGTAATTGATCATTTGTTTGTTGAAAGGCAATAGTTTTCCGCACTATAGTCTACAATACACACACTGCCACACCGACACATACATAATATAATACAGTACAGGCGTAGAGGGACAATAATATCCAATGGTCACGTATGGTATATACCTACCTACAGCTATAACCATTACCGCGCGGCTATGTAATACCTAATACCTATAGTTTTACACGGGTGTATATATATATATTATTATTATTATTTATGTTGCGGGCGCGTGTGCGTGTACGACACCGGAGGTAAGGAATCAAAAAGTTATCCTCAAAGTCTTGGCAAAGAACAATGTTTTCTCGTTGGCGTGCGGCAGACAATAATAGTATAATACACCGTATTTTCGTAAAGCATCCACGCGCGTTAGACAATAATAACAATAATACCTAACAATGATAATATGAATATTAATAGTATAGCGTAATGTTCGTTTTCGAGACGTCTTTATAATGCACATTGGTTCGTGCTATCATCTATACTGAACAATTTATAATTAAAAACAGGGCTTGAAACTGATATTTGATTTCAATTTTGAATACTGTGTAAAACCGTTAAAAACTGAACTTGGTACCGAAACCAAAAACAAAATCATTAGCGGTAATCAAAACCGAAATCAAAATGAAAAAATAAAAAAGATAATTGAAACTGAAATAGGAAAAATTATTTTTGGGTTTAAGCCTGATTATAAGGATATACCTATGTATTATTACCATATATTAGAGACAATATTATTTACGGCACACGGATACGACAAAATACCAATCCGGTCAGAGACAAAACAATATTTGTATCGAACCATCTCGTACTACGAATCATCGCGGCATTATATTAATATTATTGTTGTTAATTTTTTTTTCAATTCTACAGCGATGATTTACTGCAGGGCTGCTCGGGCTTAAATGTATTTAAAAACCCAAAATAGGTATGTTAAAAGAGTTTAAAATATGTTTATGAATTCACCGTTACATTATAAACAATAATAATATATACCGGAGTGGCGAAGTAGGTACTATATACCAGTTTATGCGATTAAAAAATTAAAAATACCTATAGTACCTAACTAAACAATATTATTATAAATTACTGTTACAAAGTATAAAATAATTTATTGTTTTTGTGAAAAAATAATGTCATATAAAATATCTAACGATCTTCACATTCAAATACACTGTAACAATATAAAGCGAATAACCACTCAAAATTAAATAATCGCGTATACGTAGAGGTACATTTCGTATTCACATAAAAATCAATCGTCTAGTTTGATGTTATTGGATAAAATAGTTTTATATTATCCGTGTAAAAATATGGAAAATAACGAAATACTCGTGTACTGATGTGTGTTACAAGAATATAAATATAATAGGTACCAAGATTATTCGATTTAGAATTCTTTGAAATGCATTCAACAACATTTAACACGTCTTGTCAAAGGTGGTAAAACGAACTTTAAAATAAACGCATTTAAATCCTATAGCTCTAGTTCGTAGTGATTAAATATGTATTTAGTATTATATATCTCATAGGCAGAGTGTAGGAAAATAATATTATACACGAATACGACTGCGTTTTCGATATCTTTAAGGGAAGGTGGAAAAAAAATGTGTTAACGGAAATTGGCTTATCTATAGATTATATAGGTACATATTATTTATTATATAGACCGCGATAAATGTAAAATCGCATAAAATATGTACAAGATATAAAAAAAATTCTATCTCATTCGAATGTTGCAGGTGTAGGTATATAATGAATAGATGGCATAGATCTGTTATGGGCCGTCTGCTCGATATTCATCGTATAATATAATAATGTTGGTACAATATAAGAATTAAGATGATAATGTATAAGTAGTTACAATATAAAAGCTAATATTTTCGATGCAATATAAGATATTTTCAGTCGGATAGAGAATGGGTTAACCTATAGTTATAATATAACCTTATTATAGTTCAAAGTGAATAATATTGCAGTGTGCAGTGCGATTTTATTCATATTATGGCTTATATACAGTAGATTTTTTTACATAATATTTAAAGTCAGTACAATGCGCTTAAAAAAAATTATATGTACCTACTATTTCTAAACATTACCTGTCTATATTTTTTAATGTTTTAATGATAAGATGATAACATAAAATTTATATTTCTAAGCAAAATGTGATGCAAAATGTGTCTCATGAGTAATTAGTAATAAGTATACCAACCTATTTAAAGTTTATAATATTATAGTCGAGTAGATATTCTCCAACATGTCCCGAGGTACCATTATTGTACATACCTAAGCTGTTTATCAAAATGCTCAGATAAATATTTTACTTCAGTGTGAAATAAGAAATTTTGCGGTTTTACGCGCGTATGAAGTGAAACTTCTTTCAGAGGCATTCAGCCGATATAATATTAGATTTATTTTGTAATAACATAAAAAATGACGTTTTCAATTGAAATTAATTTATTACCTATGTACTATTATTATACAAAGATAAAACAAATGGAAATTTAAAATTATCAGACTCGTTGTGTGACACGGCAACACAATATTTATTATTTTTCGTTCGAGCCATGCTCGGCGGCTGTAAACAAAATCCACAGATATTTACTAATGCTAGATATATCTATAGCCGTCTTCTCGTTATCAGTGAAACACGCCGCCATATGCAAAGAATACTACTCGATAAACAAACGTTATCACATAGACTAATTTATTATTATTTTTATATATAATGAATATATTACATTGATAATAGTCTAATATTAATAACGTTTGTTTATCGAGTTGTCTTCTATGCATATGGCGTCGCGTTTCAGCTTATTTTGCGGTGGTGTATTCGAAGACGGCTATCTAGTATTAGTATATATCTGTGACAAAATCAATTCATATTATATTTTTCGACAATGTAAACAACCCGACGTGTTTCAATTATACCAATATAAAGGTACTTCATCCATGAAATCGTTTTCATGGAAAAGTCATTTTCGGAAATATTGTGACGCTGCTAGCGTCGCACAAGTTATTGGCGTACCTGTTACCACAAAGAAGTGTCACTTCAAAATACACGTTTGACGTATAAAAATTAAAAAATTAAATATTAAATCGATAAAAAAATTGTTTTCAATAGTTGTGCCACTTCTAATTATATACAATATACATTATACACGACATATTTTGTTTTTATCACAAAACAAATATAACGAGAAAACCTTCGTTCGGTGATAATATTATAATCTAGTACCACGTCGTTGTACATAGATATATTGCACATAATCCGGAGTTTACGATATTCAACGCGTCGTCTCCATGTTTGTTTTTCTTATCCATAGTTATTATTCCACTCGGTGATCTTTAAGCAGGTAAGTAGTCTGTTTTTCCCGCAGTGCCGAGGATTACACTCTTGTAATATAATAGTGCGGAGAAAACGGTGCGATCAGAGTACGTCGAAACTGCATAATATACCTAAGATAAACGTCACTCGTACCTGTCGTTGTATGTGCCCGTCTACGAAGATAATACGAATAATATACCCACAATGTAGATAATATTATCTACATCATATGGCTATGATTACGTACCTGCCTATTATAGATCGGATTATATTATTATTGGTAAATGGACATTTTCCCCTGGGCAGTTTTCGGTCTTGTAGGAAATGCTCCCTCCCGATATATTTTTGATGTGGACATTCCCCCCCCCCCCTCTTTATTTTAAAAGTTTATTATTGACTTATACTATTGAATTTAATGGTACAGTATTATTTATCATTTAATATTAAATTATTTTATTTAAATAAAATATAAAATATATTATATAAACATTTTTTTTTTATTTTCATAAATATAATAGATTATAAATGTATATGATTGATCAAATAAACTACTTGAAACAATGAAAATTAAAAAAAAAATAAGTAGAGAATTAAATATAAATAATAATTAATAAAAATGGTTATAAATTCCGACATAAAAATTATACATTTTGTGAAAAACATTTGATTACAGATTCTTTTGTTATTTCTAAACATATAATTTTTAGCCTTTGTTCATATGTATTACTTTTTTAAACTGTACCAGTTTGGATATTTAACAATTACTTTTGAATTTGATTCAAGTAGTGCAGTTAATCAAAAGTATACATCTATAATTTATTGTATTTATGAAAATATTCGAAAATATTAGACAATAAACAAAAAAATAATTTCATATTAAATAATAAAATAATATTATTAAATACCTAGTAAACTTCAAAAAATATGGGAGGCAAATGTCCGCATCAAAAATATATCGGGGGGAAAAAGTCCAGATGGGAAATGTCCGCGATTCATTATTTTTATTATGATTTAAATGTAATCGTAAAAAATAATGTTATAACGTCGTGGTACATCGCTAATATATTTTGTTTGAACTAAAAAATATAATAATAATGCGTGCGCGGGCGCTCGTGGAAATCCACGAATAAAAATTAATGCAACGTGCTTTGCAGATAATATGTACGAAATGAGTAGATTTATAATATCTGTATATAAACGAAATCAAACGGGTGCTGCAGGTGGGTAAATAATAAAATAACTTTATACATTTATATTTTATATAATTATTTATGGTGTACGTCATATATTATTATTATAGTTACTTGCGAGTTCTCGTAAGCTGCAGATGTGTATTTGAATTTGTTCTAATAATTATTATACTTAGTGTACGATAATGTTATATAATATAGACTGGAGATTTATTACGTTCTCTGCTCTGCATATTACTATATGTTTACCAGTCGTGTCTTTTGATCTTTAAACGAGACATGATGCGACTATATATATAATATAGTGATTGTTACTACCACTGGACGCGTAGTAAATATTAAATTATTATAGCTATAAATTATTACCCAGGTATATGTATTTGTTACAGATACGAGTAAATATTATAACGTCGTATCGTAAATATTGTATATACATATTTGTTGAATTATTGTCAAAAGCTGAAAGACGCTTTGAAGGTTCGTGACAACTGCTGCTACACAAGTCTTTAACAGGACCGGCTTTGACGTGGAAAGTAAGATATGTTTAGTGCAGAAACATTATAACACGTCCTAAAAGAATTTGATATACGATGTACGTTTTTAAAAAATATGTACCTCGACGTAAACATATAAGTAAATGTCGAGTGTATATAAGATTATTAAGTCCGGACATGTAGTCATCATATTCAAACTTAATATTTTTTGTCAAAAACCAAAAAAATATACCATTTTGGACAGGTTTTGTTTGAAAGAATAATAAGAATATTATATATATTATGTTTTACGATTAGGTTTGGGTAAAAATTCCCTTTACATTTTGGAGTTATATTATTGTGGACCTACTACTTTTGGTGGCTTTAAACATCGATATGTTTCAGAAAATGATAATAATGTAGTCGTTGGGGGTCGATGAGAGGGTAGTAGATTTTCCTGCAGTTATATAGTTAAAATACAGCCGGTTAACGGCTTTTTATATTAGGTATACAATTATATATAGGTTATAATATTACTCATAAATTATCGTTTTTATATACACAGCGGGACACGGGTACTCGTTAAAAGTCGCGGTTCGTGAGCGCCGAGTGGGCAAATTCGAAGAACCGTTCCTCTCCCCCCCCCCTTATACAATCCGCCTCCAACCCATCCGCTCGGCGGCGACGACATACATACTTACAAACCGATTAATTTACCCTCGAACACACATATTACATGCATATTAAAATATATGCCGCAAATCACGCGGTCTTTCTGTTTTGTTTTGTTATGTTTTTTTTTTATCGAGTTCACGAAGGGGTCGAAAATGTTTTTATTTTTTTTTTTAAGGTTCTGGTATAACGACTTGTTGTGTACACGCCCGTTAATTTTTTGTCGCAGTAACTTAATTAGTATCGATGTCACCGCCGCCGCCGAGGAGTGTTCAACACACAATACAAATTAACACATGAAAGCGAATTTATTTCTCATCGCGAGCTAAATGTATAATGTTTTCGTATATGTGTGTTGTGTGTTTATAAATGTATATATATATATATATATGTACGTTTATTTATATATTATTATTATTATTATTATATACCACGACAAACATCGGCCACGGGGTTTTGAATTTTAAACAGCTAAAAGGTCATTGTGAAACGGCAAGAAAATAAAAAAAAACAATGTAAACGTCCTCCTCGCAACGAGCCATTGTTTCGCGCCGTGTATTTTTTCTGACGTACATTCCAAGTCTCTGCGTTGAATTTAATTTTATTATTTATGTATCATAATAATAATGGTATATATATAACCCGACATTTTATCATGCGGTTACGGCTGTACACACACACACACACACACACACACACACACAGATACATACATAAAACATCATGAATCATATAATTTATACCTAACCTATGCGTATATATATTATTTCATATTATTATATACAATCGTCAGACGACGGTCCGAAATGTGTTATTACCGTGTAAAATGTAAAAGACTACTTATTATCCGGCGGGGAAATGATTTGACGTCGGCGTCGGTGGCGCGCGCGTATTCGGCAAATATCGCGAAATTCTATTTAATATTATTATTATATACCTGCCACAGCAACGACGGTGGTGTTGTTACCCTTTTTTTTTTAAACATTATTCACCTTCAACCCCTTCTACCCTCGTGTGTACATGATTACACTGATTAATGTAACCTAAGTGGCATGTCCCGCGTCGTAAATTATTCTTCAAAGGCGAATCGCGTGTTCGATAACCATGTGCCGCCTTGTCATGCCATTCAGCCATATTCGGGCCACCGCCTCCGCCTCTTCCTCCTCTTCCTCATCATCTTACTCTCCTACCTTCCTTCGACAAGCGAAACACCACACCGGTCAACCCGTCATGTTTTACCGCCACCGATATTATACAGAGTACTATATTATTATATATACTATACATAGGTAACGCTGCCTGAGCATATTATATTTTACACATAAATATATCTATACAAATATTATGTATAATATAAGCCAACCGTGTGTGTGTATGGGTCAGATACTGCAACTTCAATGATTATATTATTATATATTTCGGTTCTTCAAAAATATATAAGACAAAGGGTCTCCATCCGACGCGCGATTAATAACAGTACAAAACATATTAACTGTGTATCTATCTCCTATCCTACGTCCTTCTCTAAAATTTAAAAATGAACTATATAATATTATTAAATTTTTTTTTACCGCAAAAGAAAAATACACATATATTATATAATACATATTACACGTGCGTTCTATAATCTATATCATACATAGTAGGTATTCATGTTAAAAGACAAAAAGCGTCGAACAGATTTTATAAGAAAGCGTAAAAGAATTTCAAACATTTCAAAATTCAAGATGACTATAACTTTCGTATTATACAATTAATAATTATTAACTATACACTCGCGGTGGTCGTTGCGACAGGATGACAATGAAAATTATTTTTGGAGCGCATATTATTATAATATTATGACTGACATAATATTATGCATAGGTATGACACGAAATATGTGCTTATTTCTATAGGATTCGTGAAAAAATCACAACAGAACTGTCTAGGTGGCGTCAAAATTCAATATAGATAATATAATTAAAATATAAACAAGAAAAACCCACGACGTAAGGTATATATCTGACTGGCTGCAAACCACGTTCGACGGTTTCCCGCAGTTTGATACGAAAATAGTAAAATAATAAAAAATATAATATCATATTTTGTGTACCATTGTGTTTATTACATAATACCCTGGCAATCTATATCGTCTAGACGCAAACGAGCATGCAAAAGTGTAATCATCATAATTATTGTACGTATTGTATTGTATTATCATAGAACCGTATTAAATTAAGTACAATATTATTCATAACAATACAAGAAATATTAATAAGAAACACCAGTGAAATGAAAGCGTGGCAGTGGTGTACCAGAAATGCATATCCAAAACGCCGTGTTACTATAATTATTTGTATTTTTATTTAATAATATCGTTATTGACGGGTTGGAGCTAAATATTTAATGAATCAATAATGATAGCTAATGAATTTTACGCTTAAACATTATTTAGTGGCCATTGATTGGTCCATTAAATTACTCTGCAATTTTGTGTAATAATAATTCTTCATGTCAAACTTCAAAGTTTTCCTTATCTCGAATAAAATAATTTAAATTTTGTTGAAACTACCATTACAATAAAACTCAATATCTCAAATTTCTTGATATCTCGAATTTTTTCTGATTATTATTTGCTTGAAAAATAAACAAAAGTAATTTATCAACTTGTAAAATAATATGTAATTATAAGATACTTACTACAACTGTTGTAATATACGACTGTCAGTTATAGTATAGTTATCAATTATGAATTTCCAAGATACAGTATATTGTAACTAATAACCAGTTCCAACTAATTGAGTAAATTGCCCATCCCTGATTGTATAATATCAGAAATATAAATCAAAAGATTTTCATAAGCCGATAAAGTTTTGCTCGTGAGTTTTCCTATTATTAAATAAATTATATGACTATAACGTTGCACGTAATATCGATGTCAATCGTTCTAGGGGTTTTAGGGGTGGGGGTGGGGTGAACCCACGTCTTAGAGTTTTTGAGGGACATTTAATTACCTACTCTATTAACAAACGTATAAGCTATATGCGTCCATAATAATATATCATCGGTTCACCTCTCGGGTTCAGTGAAACTCAGCGAAGCATTTTCCACCGTGTTATTTTTATGATTATTGTTATTATTATTATCATCATTATATTATCATCATCACAACGACATCCGACCGCATTCGATACCGATTTTGGCTCACAGAACTCATTAACCGGCGAATTAGGTAGTATAATACTATACGGACTTGAGAGATGTGCGAATATCACAACTCGTTTTAGTCGTTTATATTATTATACGTCAAGAAACAACACTTTACGGGTGGCGATTTAAGACGACCGACGAACCGGACTGATATTAATATCACGAAAGAATACGTCATTATATTATAATATACGCGTATTATATAATTTTAGACCGAATATAATACTAGTCACGACATTTCATACTTAACGACGCAATATTTAAACACGATCTTTTTACCGCAACAATAAATTATAATATTTTAGTCCCTTTATTAATTGTTCGTGCACCTAACTTACGGTTCATTACATTGCGCTAGCGAAAAACACGAGTTTTTGTGAACAAATATAAAACATTAAGTATGATAATTGACACAAATTATTGCGCACATGACGAAATCAAAAACTCGAATTCGTAATTATAATTATGATATTATTATTCATTCAATTGAAAGGCCATTTCCGTCACTATTACAATAATAATTACGGTAGGTACATGCAACCTAGTTTGTAATTTTTGGTTTCCGAAAACAATTATAATTGATGGACAGTTACATAACTACGGAAGTCGTGCAGTTATTTTCCATGCACGTAAAATAGCGAATATTAAATCAGTTGCAGAGTGAATTCAATTTGTTTTTAAATAATTATATTTCAACTACGAATATTGTTTTATAATATATGCGCAAACGTTCAACCCGTAGAATTTATTTAAATTATACTGTTATCGTTACTAGGTATAGTTATGTTATGGTTAAGGTCGGTAGGCACGGTTTTTTACTATCAATTTGTTACCCAACTGCGTAGGTGAATTGATTTCAAGTTAATATAGTTCTGATATAATTGTTCATATAAATCATTTGAATAGGACTGATGTCATGTATCATATATATATATATATATATATATATTATGTTTGTCGACCGAAATTGAATGTTCAGGGATCATAATATTATATTGTATAATATGTATTTACATTTGGATACAAATACACATCGTTTTGTACATATTATACAATTATATATACATGCAATATAATATAATATAGTTTAAAATTAGTTTTGTGCAGTTTGCACTTGTGTGTAGATGTAATAAATGATATATATATATATACGTTTTATGGAAATTGTTTATAAATGTCTGCTCAATATACATTATTATTATATTATTATTTAATGTCACATTATTTGTTTTTACAACTATTACTAAGTAATAAGTATACATAATATCGAGACAGAAACATATTATATACCTACATAAGTCAATATTAATAAGATATCTGTGTATTTACACTACTATGGCGGGGTGTATAATATCATACCATGATCGGTAGTCAGGAACATAATATTATCTGTATAATGCAAGGAATGTAATATATTTTGTTTACTTGAAAATAATATGTTGATAATATTATTAGTGATTACATGTCCAATATTCGTGCACGAATTTCTTTAATATAATGGATATTATAATCAGGAAAACTGAAGAGCTGCACTGCAAAGTTCTTCAAAACAACGATTTCAGTCCGCGTCTCTCTTTATCATATCATACGATATATATGTATATCATATCATACCCGTTTAATGATCGCGTTTATAATGCACACGATTATTACGATGATGATGATGATATTATACATGATGGAAACTAATTGAAATGTCGTCGATCGGTTCGTCATCGGAAAAAAATTACGCCTAAGTTCGGGTCATAGGCCTTTAATTTAACCGACCCTCTCCACGTTTCCACCGTTTCAAGATAGGACGTGGGGCTTTTCGGTTATACTGACTCAGATACGGTACGAAACATAATATATATATATATACTAAACGGGCTACATCACTACGCCATGTCGAAGACTGGGCGGGTTTACGAGTAAAAGGTTTGGGGGCCTTGAACACTGCATGATGAACATAATAATAAAGATTTGGACACACGAAGTTTTGGTTCTACGCGTCTATCGAACGGTTCCTCGCGGTTTCGTTACCGCGGTATAGTTTCAAGTTCGTTTCGGAGACGTGTCTTTCCCACCCGGACAGATCGCCGCCTCGAAAATCTGCGGGACAAATCCCGCAGTGCTGATCTCCTCCTGGCCTGGGTCCAAACTGTTGGAACAATAATACGTATATACATTTAACGTCGTCCGTACATTATATTATTATTTTATAGACCACGATAACCGTTGTGTCGCATTTCAGACGAACAATAAAGTATCAATGGCGTATCAATGGCCATTGATAATAATGAATATACCTAAGCGCTGAATCGCGATCCTATATATGCATATTATTATAATATTTTTATTACAATGTCAAAGTCTTATGACATTAACCCGTACGGCACAGTTTATTTTAATGTGTGTGATATTGGTTTTTTTTTAAAAGTTTTTCTTGACTTTAAGTCTCTAGCTGAATTTAATGACAAGGACGAAAACACTTCAGTTACAGCGGTTGGCGAGTTAAATTTATAATTTTTATATAAATAGATTTAATGTATAAACATGTTTATCATTACAACTATGTTTGTAGATACCTTGTTCAATTAATAATACAAATATAAATTCTATAATATATAAATTGTATATACAGCTATACATAATACTTGTTTAAAATAAAACAAGGTATATTCAAATTGTGTCTCGTGAAAAATTTATATTAATATTTTGGTCCTCGACTTCAAATAAGTTGCTGGTTTACAGCAGTGAAATTGTATGACTATGATAGTATCATATATATAGGAATATATTTCATGGTTTAAAAATTAGGAGTTCGAGTGAGCGTCCAAGTTTGATTCGAAGGTGCAGGCTGCAGGGTCACTTAATTGTGGAATTACACACTGTAAGAAGAATTTAAGTGGTAGAAAAAAAAAATGTTCTTTATTCTGTCCCAAATTACAACGAGATATTTAGCGTGTCGGATGACCGCAAGGAATGATGTTACCGTTAAGTCTTGAATTACTATAGGAGTTTTGGGACGGCGACGACGATGGAGGGTGAATAGGTCCGCAGCTGTGCTTTTTAAAGGACTTGCAGAAGATATTTTCTGTTTTCCTACGTATTTTTAGATTTCTTGATTGTGTCTAGCAACAATATTATAATATACCTACCATTGCAAATATATATAGTTAAACGGTCTAAAATAATCTGCACTGCAGCTGAAAATCACGGGACGACGAGAGCTGATTGCCAGCTGCAGTAGTAGCATTGCCGGTTTCGTTTTGTTTGTAATTAAACCGTTATAATAATTGCATTGCGTGAGGTGCGGGGTTAATGATCAAATATACACCGACAACGACTTGTATATTGTAATGGAGATGACACGGCCACGGGCTTTGAAGTTTAATTTAAACAGCTGATTGATCGCACGGTACCTGCTGTATCATCACATCAGGCTAATGGACCACGGCAAATAAGAGAGGTCATAGTTCGCGGCAGTTACAACGGCGCATATTGTATAGGTACTCGGTTTCGACCCTTATAATTAGTTGACACTGTCAACAAAGACTAGCATGGCCGTGGCTCGTCATCGTATTATACTCCATTAAAATTAACATTATATTTATAATATATTATATTTTTACTAGGTAGGTACGCGATAATATTTATGACAAAACGTATAATAATTTTTATTATATCTTTGTCTGCATGCATATAATACAGACATGAAAACATATTATAGTAGCGTTATTAGGTGTAAAAACGTTATACTCCTAAATTCTAATAATAATACTATGCTGTAATTTCGTGGTTGGTACCTGGTAGCTATTGTTTTAAAATCGGCATTGCAGAAATTACATTATTAATTAATAGTTATTATATGGACCAAACTATATGTACATCGTGTTTCGTTTTATCTTACACCCGGTGTAATACAAATATACTTAAAATAAGTACCTAGATACTCGATGCATACATTCTCTGTAGGTGTCTAAATATACTAGATACATACTATGGTCACTATTATCTTTGGAGTACGCCATACATATAGATTAGTTAAATATTTTAATAATTTCGATGTAGATATATTTGTTAATTTATTTAAAGACTATTTTTTTCATATATACACTAATATATCTATAAAATAAACCAGTACTTTTAATATTTTATAATGACAAAATATGTGAAACGATTCAAACGGTTAAGAAGCAAAGTTCTATATTAAAATAATACAATGATTATAATTTAATTTATTATTATTAATTATAATTAAATTCAAATTGTTTTAAAGAAATAGGTAAGTAACAACTAATGGGTATAGTTTTAAAAATATTTAAAATAAACAATACAATTATATACATAGGTGCACTGTATATGTCTATAGTTGTCAATATGTAATCGATAACTAATTTAAATGTTTTCACTGCACTATCTGTTTTTTCTCTCTGACACGCAAGCAACATTGAACATTTTCATTCAGTAAAATCAGCCTTGTGTTCTAAGCTCTAAAGTGCTTTTACCTATCATTAAACTTAAAATTTAGAACATAATCTGCGCTGTAACGTTAGATATTTACAATATTTCGATTTTATTGCTAGTCGTGAGTTGACTGGACTCAAAACGGCTCAGAGGACGGATCCAGACAACATTGGTCAGATAGAATAAAAGAAGACATCATGGTGATTTGTATAGAGAATGCAGAAGTAATATCGATAGACAGGGAGAAATGAAAGAATGTTATTATAATATTATGGTAATGGACCTTGATGGTCTTTAATGAGTTCAAGAAGAAGTAGAATTATAGATGAGTATAGACGGTAGTAAGATGGTAATACTTAGGATCAAATGAATACTTATCACAATAATTATGCATCCAACTTAATATATTTTCAATGTCATAACAAAAAAAAAAAAAACTACTCAACCAATAACGTGAAACGATGTTCTATAAGCAGTGGCGTAGATACGATTTTTTTCTGGGGGGGTTTTAAAATATATTTATGATACAAATTAAAAGTTATTATAGTTAAACTAAACGTCATTTTTATTTTGTTTCAAATTGGTATTAGACATTAGTTATAAGTAGACTATGAGAATAATACAATATCATATAATATACGAGTATTATAATATGAATTTCTTGGGAAATTGTGACTTGAAATGTATTACGAGATATTCCGGTACTTTCGAATTGTGCTATAAGTGAATTAAAATATGAAGGGAGAAAAAGGATAAGTGTGCTTTCTTGCTCATGATGACGTAATATACAATTTATCTATCTCATAATTTATATTCGTTTTCAATGTTCTGGTATACGTCAAGATTGTATTCGGAAAATATGAAAACAAAATGTGGAAAATATCTTAATTTTATTATGGGATTTCATGTCTTATAACTGAGGGAAAATAAAATTCTCCATTTCAAAAATTATTATGTTCAACTATAAATTTTGATTGTCACTTATTACTAAGAGTTGATTAACATATACGATATAAATCTTCGTATTAGAAAAAAAAACTGATGACGTTTTAGATGAGCAGCTGCAATAATTATAAATATTAAAATGGATCATCTGCAGCTGATTCTGGTATTAATGCGTAAAAATTGTTGAGTATAATGAAAAGCAAATATTATTGTGTTTTGATTCAGTCAAACCGGCGGAATACTAAAGGAATACTTTAAACTATAATAACAGACGTGTCTCTGGACCGCCAGACGAATAGAATAGGCAGTACGAGAGGAGAGAGGCAGTAACACTATGATCGTAATATTGGCATGAATAGTCGTGTTTTTGTCGCTATCGTCTTATGCGGTACCGTTGTTATTGTTGTTGTACGTGTAGAAATCACAGCGGGTTACTCGTCGAGAGAGATAGAATGAGACTGAGGGGATAAAGATAGAGTGGGAGTCGTGGAGAGAGTGAGATATAGACGGCTCAACGGCCATTTATCATCGGAACCAGCCGCCGCTCGTACACACGAGACGGTTTAAATGGGTTCGCGTGTAGCCATCACCACGGCGGAAAACACCTCTACCGACTGACTAACATCATCGCTGTCCTGCCCCCGCCACGACTCGTATATGATGGACACGCAGTAACGAGGTCGGGAAATGGAAAGGGATGGTGTGAGATAGGATTAATGTGATGGGGGTGCATAACAGCTTGCGCAGCCTTATTAAAAAAAAATTTACCGACTTGCTCCGTCTTCGCCCGACCTATAAAATATTATAACACTGGGGGGGGGGGGGGGGTGTGATGATGGTGAAGGAAAAAAACAGATGGCCCGGAGAATCGTTAACGCTGGATTGCTTGGAGCTGGTGCATAGGAGAAGAGGCAAATGTATGGGGAGGGATGCATGGGTTTCGAGGTGAAAGGCAAAGAGTCAAAGTTTTTTGGTGCACAGATCTTATTATTCTATCTTGTCGATTTTAAGTATTCATGAAGAAAAAAACTAAGTAGGTGTACTATAATAATTATAGCTGGTATTTTTAGGTATATTTTTAGGTTAAGTGTATACAAAATACGCGAGAAAATAGGTTTTCTGTTATTACATAAACTATAAAGTGTTGGCTTTATTGGACGACGCAATAGCCAATAGCGTACATGACCTGTACCGAAAAAGATCGCATACTACTATATGTATAGTTGACGGCAAAGACATGATAGTTGAATATTATATCCGAATATTGTATAATAATATATTGGTTGTGTTTTCGCGGGTTGTATAGGATAGTGACTTGTAAATCGGATTATTATATAATGCAATAAAACAGCTGCTGTGATTACTATGATAGCATATATTTAATTAATTTATATAAATTTAATAGCTTAAAGTCCGGTGGACAAGTACCCGTGCGAAAAAAAATTCACCGTTCGAAACCAACACTATATATTGCACGAGATGGTAAAATCCTATCGCAATATTAGGAAAGAAAGTAAATTGAATTTATTGCGTCCGTTTTAACCGCACGCGGATTTATAATGTTTATTCGGTTTATCTAAAAGTTTTCAAGTTTGTATTCCAGTCTAAAACGTTAGAACGATTTATGTCCGTAGGTTTAGCGCCAACTATTACGAAACATTCTTTTTGAATTTAGTTCCGAACTATCCGATACATACAATACATTATTGTATAATATAATACGATGTTCGGTTTAATCGAAAAACTTTATTTTCAATAAAATAACACGAATGTTGCATGTATATACATAAAATATAAAACCTGTATATCGATTAATTTTTTTCCCGCGCGCCACAAGTCCAATCGAATTGAAAATCCGTCAAATACAATAATAATCGAATATTATTTTCGAATGCTGCATAGTATAATATCAAATTTTAGATGAATTTAGAATGGGTATAATTATTATAACTAGGTATATAGTAAGTAAACTATTTTTTTAGGTTTTTTTTATTAAAATATAACAATATTTGTGTTAGACACGCGCGTAAGTTATTAAAAAACTAAATATCGTGTTTATATAGGTACGCGTATATGTTATTATTTATAAATACAAACACATAACGATCGAAATATTTTTTGCCTTCCTATTTTTCGAAATTAATATCAATAAATTATAATGTACAAAGTGCGTGCGCGTGTAATACATATTAAATCATTGTATAATATATTAATATAATGACGTGTATATATTATCAATATTTAATAATTTTGTACGTAGGTGCCTAGATGTATAATGTGCTTATTAAAATACTTTTTTGAAAGTCGTCGCTACAAAATTGTTTTGATAAAAAAAAAGTAAGAAAGGTGGGTAAGTGGATTTCGCTCTGCTGTACAGTAGGTTACAAGTGGGTCACTGTATAATGGATAGAATTAAATTTGAATTCAATGATATAATATCACTGTATAAGAAAAACGAATTCTGAGCGGAGACGGTATATTAGTCTATGTATTAGACATATATATACTTATCTA
>NC_042494.1:69474932-69515584 GCF_005508785.2 Acyrthosiphon pisum | reverse complement strand
GATATTTTTAGAAAAAACTAAAAAATGGAAAATGAAAATGTCTTCAAAAACAGTTCAAAATAAATCAAAATATTTTGAAAATGTTATCGTGTATAGAAAATAGAAATATAAACAACCATTGAAAATTTCATGTATCTACGGTCATTTGTTTTAAAGTTACACCAAAAGCCAAAATCGATTTTGTCGAAAACAGATTTTGCGTAAAAATTCCCGTTTTTCCTTAATTTTTCTTTGTTTTTCCCGGCGCTTTTGAAAACTACTGGGAAATTTTGACCTCCCCAATGCACCAACGATATTCATTTTCTGATCGAACAAGATACTGAAGTTGAAAATCGTAGCATTATTTCGACTACTTATCGTGTACACAGACACAAAAAAAATAAATTTAAAAAAATTTTAAAAAAACACACATCATTGTAAAATCAATACATTCATCGTTCCACTCAGAATCTAAAATGTGTTGTAAATTTGTAACGACTTTAAACTATGTAGAAAATAATGATAATATATTCAAAAACACTTTGATTTACTTACCGTTATATTCAAATATTATTGTGCAAATCAGGGGTCACCAGAATACCCTTTGACGAACTTTATCCAGCACGCAGACACGAAATTAATTTTTAAATTGGATGGAATAAGGTTTTCATTTATTCTAATTTTTGATTTTTTGATTTTTCTTTTACTTTCTTCGGATAAACACCGTGTAAACTACAAATATGTTGATGTGGACCCCGAAAACTTCCCGAATTCCTAAAGTGGTCATCTAATTTATAGTATTAATTTGTGCGATCCCCGCCGAACAGTGATTAGATAATCACGTCTTCTAATATTATATACATCGGCCAGTGGAAGCAGGTTTAAGGTCTTACTGTCAATATTCGTCAGCCGTCTTTACGCCGACGCACCGGCATAAATCAAGCGCGAAATCCGTTTTAGTGGACTATGAATTTGCAGCGATAATCCATGGATTTTCAACAAAATCGGAGTTAGGAACGTATATATTAGGTGCGCGCGCACGATTGACGGCGCATAGTGTCCGGCGGACGTCGGATAAAAAAAAGTTTCTTGTTTTAGAATGAAAACTTAATAAATTGCTGCGCAGAACGAGGATATAATGTTAATGGCGTGGTGGTGAAACGATCGAGTGTAAAAAAAAAGAAAAGTTACGCACAGACTGCGACTGGTGGGGGGGGGGGGGAGTGACCTCTGGTGTTGCTGCAGTGACTACATGAATACGAAATTTCACTGGAACAAAATTGTTTCCCAAAAAAACTAAATCGCGTTACTACAGAAGGCGCAAAATATATTTAGGTATATATTTTTAGTAAATGTTATATGCCGTATATATCGTGCATGGAGCACATCGCTGCTTCACGTGTACCTTCCTATATACATTTTTAATGTCGAATTCGACTGTGGCGGGAGGAGGGGTGAAACTTCTTTTGTCTCCGTTCCATTTGAATATAAATGACGAAAAAACGGCCTCGACGATCCATGACTCATAATTTTCGGATTATACGCGCAAACTAATCTGCCGTACCTGCAGCTGCTGCAGCCTGGTGGATGGGGGAAGGGGAGGTGTTAGATTACAGATCACGATATTTGTACTTAAAATATTATTGAGCTCATATTTACGCCCTAATCAAATAACGTATTTATACTCTATGCCCCCCCCCCCCACCACCACAAAAAAAATGTGTTTTATAGCTGCGAACATGTGCAATATAGGTATGAGACAAACGAGGGACTTTAATGATTAGGTAAGTGCAATACTACAGATTTGTAAAAATAAAAACCCTTAATGTCTCTTCAATAACGGTCGCTTTTGAGATTTTACATCGAGTCCTGATAGCACGGTATAGGTGCGGATATTTGAAGGTGGTGATTTAGTATAATATTGGTTTGAAAAAGGGATGATATTGTTATGACGGGTGTCCAGAACTTGTATATATACCCTCCTCTACCCGCCGAAAACCTTTCGGCGGGGGATGGTGATAAGGTGGGTGGTTGGTGAATGAAATTATACATATTATATAGCCTACAACGATTTATGTAAGTTCACCCACTCGGCCGATAAATTATAGGTTTCACAACCGTATAGTATATAATGTACATAATAATGTATGTATACTAACCGATATCGCAGTAATAATATTACGATAGTCAAGCACAACCGACATCGTTGTAGTCGCAGTGGTTGTGAAATATATACTTGCGGAATTTTCGCGTCATTAAATTCACATAATATGGTACCCGACGACCGTAGTGTGTACGCCGTAGTGAATAATATATAATATTAACTCGGTTAAAAAAAATATAAAAAAATAAATCCAATTTTCGTACACCACCCTATATAACGCGTATACTATATAGCGAAGTCAAATAAATTTAAAGTTAGTTTAAACAAAATTTAACCCGAGTTTGGTTGACTTTTTTTCGTACCATTATTTTGCATATATATAGTTGACAGGGAGATATGGCCGACTTTCGGTTGACCGATACGGCAATAGGGGATTAAATACGAGGCTCGAGCTCGTTAATATTGTAACATCACAAATTAATAAAAAAAAATATGTACTTTTACATATACATTTTTCAGCCAAAAAATTAACTAAATTATCGTCCCTGAATTTGTATACAACGACGGTCGTTATTATTAGTATTGTCAATAGTGGATACGTTTAGACATTGGTTTTGCAGCCAGCGGCGTAGATACGATTTTTTTCTGGGAGGGGGGGGGGTTAAAATATATTTTTGATACAAATTAGTAATTACAAGTTATTAGTTAAACTAAACGTCATTTTTATTTTGTTTCAAATTGGTATTAGTTATTAATAGTTGCAATAGTTTTATTTTAGACTGTTGTAATGATTCATAAAATAAAATCCACTTGACGTCGTTATCGCTGTTTTTGTCGATTTTATAATTGGTTATTATTTCGTATAATAGTTATCGAGGCCTAGTTATGATAAAATTATTATCGACGATAATTTTGTCGACTTGTCGTGCTATATAATTTATTTTCGTACCGTCGGCAGTTTGCCGAAAATCTCTTATCACAACAATTTTCCCAAAACAAAATACCAACATAAAAAAGATTTTTGTTTGGGGGGGAAATGCTTTCTTGTAAACCATTTTAATGACGCATCGATTTCAGACAATATCTAGATGGACCTAGGTGATGATACCTAGATATACTTATATACCTAATATTGTACCGAAACGGAAAACGGCGGACGAGAAGAAAAAAATACAAAACTAAATGGCCAGTATTCGTTAAACAAAATGTATGCATATATTAGGTGTATTAGCTTATCAGGTGCATCGAATACTGTTCGTCAACGGCGAGGTGAAAAGAGGGTGCGTATGCGGTGCGGTCAGTTATCATCATAACACCGACCAGAGAAGGAGGACATAATATTTATATATAAGCATTGTATAGTTACTATACTATAATATGTAGATTACGATCCTCGGATGTATATTGTGTAATTTCGAACATTGCAATATAATTATAATTATATGCTATACAAAATATTACATAATATAATATATATTAAGTATACTTAATATTTTATATGAAACCATTACTAAGGACTATTGTCTATTATCCTTAGTACAACAATTTTAATAGCTCAGAAACTATAGGTTTAAACTCCGATTTGATGTATCAACATTTTCATAGAAATGATCTGAGTACAATTAATGTACAGTAAAAGAGGGTGACTCTCAATTGAAAAAAAACTATTTGTATTACCACAGGATTCGCCACTAATGGTGTATGAAATCTAAGTATTTGAAAATATGGTGTTTAAGTGCAATTAAAAATTACGCAACATTAAAAGAAAAAAATGAGGGTAAGTATGCTTGGCAAATCACTTAATTTATATACAGAGTGTTTCTATTAACAAAAAGCAGGCATAATTATTATCTCGGGGTTATACGAGGAATTTTTCAATAATTTTTAAACATTGAATTCGTAACTATGAGTTAGCAATCTTTCAAAAAACAGTTCTTAATAGGTTTAGGTATCCAAAAATAATACTTAGTATTATCAAATGCATCAAAAAATAATAATATTATTTTTCACCAACATTTAAATACATAGACAATTGTTTTTATGCACGAGTTCTTGACTATAACATTAACATGAAACAAAATATCGGGACATAAAGGATTAAGATCAGAATATTATGTATTTTACGTTTTGATAATATGCAGGTATACCTGGTATCACGTGATCAAGAATTTGCGTCGCGTGAAATTTAGAAATTTGTTTTATTTTATATAACATGATATTTCTACGTTCACGTTAAAAGAATCACCCCGTCGCGTCTCCGACATAAAAATTATTCGTGTTTTTCATGTTAACGTAATATAATATATATTGCATATATATATTATGCCCTAGGCTCGGAGACCACCACCTCTGGTCTGCGAACAGGAGGCAGCTGAATAAGTGTTTTTCAACTTTGCCAATATTTACATTCCAACCAATATACGGGGCCCTCAGGAAATATGCCGGTCAGGAATCGCGCTCGCGTCCCTCGCTCCTTCCGCCCTGTTTTCGAAAACTTTACTTTTCTCTTTTGCCAAAAATTATCGCGAGCATTCGATCCAAAAGTCTCGAGAGACATGGCGGTTCACTGTACAACGACGATTTACCATGAGCTCGTAATGTCTTCTGTTATTTTTAGTTTCGAAATAAAAAAAAAATACGTCGAATACTATTCGTCCAAAGTAATTTCAAACATTTTATACGACAGACATTATAACAATATGATTTTGTTTCATGCAGGACGACCGTCGTGGTTGATCGATCGACCACGACTACATTTGATAATAATAATTGCACTATTAGCCAACAAATTCTTTTTGACCAATTGCGTTACAAACACGAGTTCAAAAATTAAATTCGTATTAACTGTTTTTATCATCATGGACGCTTTCGAACTATACCTAAATACATTCCACGATTAATATTTAATTAAAAATTAATAATTACAACTCCTTACGCTAATGAATATATACACACACCGACACCGAAGACGTAGACTTTTTATTTGAATTAAAGCATAACTTTTTTTTTACAGGTAAATAAAAACATAACTACCTAGCACGCTATTAATAAATACCGATAAATTTATTTCATGTGCCATATCTCTACTAATTATATATTAGTAATTTAATTTGTAACCATTAGAAACCATTTAAATAAACAAAAATGATTTGATTTTCGTTAGGTAAAGTTGAATTCGTGTGAAAACCACCCAATAATATCCATAAAACCATCCAGCAATATAAAGGTAAAAAAAAGCTATAAACACCCTCAGAGTCTCGATGAATCTATTGATAAAAAACTGTTATCGAAAACAGTCCAGTAATTTTTGAGTATATATAGAACAAAATTCATTTTTTATTTACCTACCTACTACCCAATGGATTCAACAAACGATAAAACCGTGCAGATGGCTGTCAGTATAGTGATCGTAATCGGCGGTGTATGATTTTTTAGAAATATGCTTTGAAGGGCTCCGTGTAAAAATACCGCTCTATTTAATTTTATTTATGAAAATTGTACTACAACTTAACTATATATTTTGCAGATAGTTACGGTAAAACTTAATATTTCGAAATTGCCGTTTTGTCATCGTTCAGCTTGTCTAGAGAAATAACACATTACATCAACCATACAGTGGCACTGGTTATAGAGAAACGAAGAATAATGTATGTACGTATATATATGAAAACGTGACAACATGGTATTTTGTAGAATTTATTTCGGTTATAACGTATTTCGTTCACGTATTATCGTAGAAAAAAAAATTACCGATAATAATGTTTGAATTTCAAAATGAGTTTGTCAGGATGTCCACAAATGCCGTTCCTTTCCCTCCATTTGACCTTTTATCACTGTTGCAGAGTATATATAGCTGCAGCCAGGCTTTTCGGTGAAATGTATTTATTTTTTTTTATTCTTTTACCCCATGCCTGCAATCGCCATCACGGATGGATGACTTATCGGGGAGACATTCCTTCAAAATAACCCTAGAGGTCAGATGATATATATATAATTTAATATATATATATATATATATATAGTCATATACAGCAGCTATAAGGTTCTGTATGGTGACAAATACAAATTGTGACCTGCCAATACAAAAAATATATATATATAAAAAAAAAACGGTAACGGAGTTCGATATATTATATATATTTTTTTTTAATTTGAATTATAAGTGGGTGGTCGAGAACCCAATCAAAGTTTTACAGCACACATAATAAAGGACATCTCTCTTTTTAACACATACACACACACACACACTCTCTTTCTCTCTCTATATCACTGTCTGCCTAAAAAAACAAATACCCATCTATATATGTACGCGAGCACACTTGAATCAACACACTTGACCATCCTTTCCCCCTGAAAATGACTATTCGACTCGCTTTGTCTTCTTAACGTTCTTGATTTTCTTCCTTTTTTTTTACCTTCTTTTTTGTCAACCGTCGTAGATTTTTTTCACATACCTACAGGACGTTGAATCGCTTTTACGGAATTTTTTATTACCATCTATGGGCAAAATTTCTTTACCTACTCCGATTGCCGTATAAAAAATGCCGATCGATCTCGACCACGTAGGTTTCACGTTGTCGTTCTAGCATATGACTGTTCGTTCATTGCTATTCGTTTTAAATTGTCGTCATTTGTTTTTCTTATTTGTACATTAGTTAAACGAACGTATAATTAAGTTTAAAAACCATACGTCGTTGTTTCTTTCGTTTGAATAAATATTTTAAAGAGTTTTCGTCGAATGAATGAGGCTATATCAGGTACATTTCAAATGTTCAATCCCACCGCCTATATAGAAAAAGACGGTCGTAAATTAAAGAATTACATCAGGAATTGAAAATAAGACTTGAGATGTCGGCTGTTAAATATTTCAGAATCACACGCATCGTATCTATCCCAATAAATGTATTATAATATACATTTTAAAGTTTGTCTTTACAAATACTATTCCGTTAAGTACAGACGAATAATGATATTTTAATAAATTAATAGAATATTTATTGAGTATTTTATTGGTCCGTTTGATATAACAATATCTAACGTAAACATGCTCACATTTTAATGATACGTCACTCTAGAAAATCGTTTATTTTTCTTGACAATAGTATACATTTAGAATTGTTTTAAATCTAGAAACAAATAAAACCTTTTAGTTGATATAAAACATTTGTACGATATTTCAAAAGTTTTAGAGTTTGGCTATCGGAATTCACTCATTTCAATTGCATTATACTATACATTTATAAACATCTATTTTGTTTCATTTCTATTAAAACTTGGAAAATGTTCACGATAACAATATTTCAGTTTCCGTATTAGTTTTAGTTATTTAACAACAGCGTTAAGATTCCTTTTCAATTGGCAGCACATAATAATATACACACTATAAATAAATTTAATTTCCAAAAGTGTCGCAGCAGAGCTCTATTTCACGCCTCTGTATCTCGTTTAGCCTGCAACCATTGTATTTACTCAAATTTAAGGCCACCGATGTTAAAAGCAAAAAATAAAATAAAATTCAAATTTCAAACATATTGATTAGGTAAATATATTAAGATAGGTATATACCAAAAAAGTGCTCTTAGACGTTATGGTGCATGACATACATACGCGGAGATAACTAGCTAATTATCATTAGCATTAGTCAAATCTCACGATTTCTCAACATTTTGCTATACATCATACGTTATATTATTATTATACACAAACACGATTAACGTGAAAACCGGAGTGGAAGAAAAACTTTTCTTGTGTCATAAAGATGAGATGTGCTATTATAAAATATAATAACGTCGCAGACGGTAGGTTATGTCCCTTTAATCAGTACGAATAAAGTTCTGAGCATAATATACAATTCGACAAAATGTTTTTCGCATTGTCGTTTGCGTCGTTGTACGTTGAATTTTCATCCTAACGACCAACATTTTACAACACGTGTAAATAAATAATTGCAGTTGTTTTCTACCACATACATCTATATGTCACTGTGTGGGTTATCGGTTAAAAGAAAAATTACAACCAGCGATACCAGTGATATTAAAATAATATTTTTTTACATAATATGTAGGTACTTTGACGACGTCAGATAATAAACATTCTATCAAATCAATGGGACAGCAATAATTAAAGTAAGATCGTTTAATAATATCGAATATTGATGATACTATACTTAATTATTTTACCTTTCACGACACTAAATGTATAATTAAAACAATTTCGAACAACATATGACTATACGATCATGTACTCAAGGACTATTTAAATTAAAATAAATTAAAAACACCCTTCACTTATGGCCCTTATAACTGGACGTCTGAAGAAAAATAGAAACTTTCATTCTATTGAATGTGGTACCTATCTGATGAAGAGGGAAAATCTCCCTATACAAATTGTCAGTTGTGACACCCCTCACGATGAAACACGTCACGTCTGAATACCTTATATTTGAAAAGGAGAGATGATAATCTGGAATATCCAATATTCTGTCAGAAACTCGGACAACTTAAAATACATGATAACCTTTTACAGCCAATAGCCGAGTAATAGTAATAAAAAAAAATATCGAATATTATTTTGCTGAAGTAGATAGGGGACTACACAAATAGTAGTACATTTTTGAGCTACCACCGCCGTGATTACTTATAAAATTACCGGACTCTGGGACAAGAATAATGTAAACATAGGTGAAATAATAGGAAACTGAATACCTCCATACGATGGACATTAGACACAGATTATAGTTTTAAAAAAAATGTCTTTAGACTTCATTATGGAGGTAATGTTTTATGTTTTTTTATAAGAAATTACTAATTAGTGATAATACCTACTGATTGCTATGACACAATACCTATTAGGGGTTTTCTATTGTTTTCTTTCGATGAGTACCTATTATTCAGTGAGCATATTTTCTTTACTATTTTAAGGTAAACCATGATTAACACTTTTCTAATATTATATTAATTATACATTTCCATAATTTACTTGTATGTAGCATTATTAAAATAAATAACTAATTTAATTGAAGATAATTACACTACGTAGGGAATAATAAGGCAAGGCATTATCAATATTATATCAGATACTTAATATTATTTTAGAAATTATAATTACCTATACTAATTTTTACTTAGATAAATGTTTGTTTTGTATTCATGTGTTATTTTGTATAGTTATAAAAGAGCATGTGCCGGTATTACCCAAATGTGTTAGGATACTGTGTGTCCCGTAGTGTGAATTATGGGCCAAATTACCTTTTTATTACAATAAAGCAATTTAAATTCTTTAAATATACGTTTCTTTTACGCATATTTCGTTAAATTTGTAAACCATCTAAAAACTAATTTTAGTAGGTAGCTATGTACCTATGTATTATAATTGGGTATTGAAATTGCAGACTGAGTAAATGTATAACCGGAACATGACAACTGTAAGTCTCTGGGAAGGAAATCAGAATACACGAGTTGTCCGAATACGTAATACTCGCAGAAAATAATTGTGTAGTTATATTTTAGTCTTATCCTTCCTAAAGAGATTCTAGATTTAAAGAACGTAGTTTAGTAGTTCGGTCGAGCGATCGCATACATACCTATTATGATTATAAATTATAATGAATTATTATGGTTCGCGTGGAAATACACTGGAAATATAATATTATATAGCGATGATATATATTATAAAGATCCGACGACTTATAACGTGCAATATTATTGTGCCTTTAACCTGTTCCTGCTCCTCCTCCTGCTTCTCCTCCTCCTACTCCTCCTCCTCCTAGAGTTTCGCATGTCGAACGGCTATATCTAAAACGAAAAGCCCCCAGTCATCAAATTCGAGCCCGCTGCCGCCATTTTGCGGACATAAAATAATTATATACGTCTCGGCGACGCACGGGAAAAATATTATTTATACCTAAGAATAATAATAATAATAATAATAACAGCTTATTATAATATATTATGAGATATTTCTAATTATTATTAAAACAAAATGTCTTACGCAACACACACCGCCATTACATTTTGATTGACGATGATATTATTATTGTCGACGATCGTTATCTATTCTGTTTTCACTATGCGCGATAATAATATTTATGTACCACATTATAATGATAAATATGATATACCTATACCACCTATACCTACTATATTTTAAGTAGGTGTTCATTATATTTACTTCTTTGTTGTATTTCAGTAGGTAGCTATTCGAATCGTAAATACAAGTCATTGTTGTCCACGACTGTATTATTATAATATTATCAGACCGTCAAGAAGTTCTCGAAACACAAAGCAAAATATAATTGAAAATAAATAAACGTTATATATTATTATTATTGTTCTTTGTCATGTGTAAATATGGTTTCTATTAAAGTAAAGTATAGAAAACAAAAGAAATAAGTCATTGAGAGCGAACATCACAATATAATAATGAAAAACGAAGTGGATATTGTATAATATTATATATATGTTGATAAGTATATAAATATTACATATTCTTCGGTCGGTGTTTGTTTATTTTCAATTTAACTTATACACCACTACCACTACCACTAACACCTTTCAGATTTTCAATTGTTAAAACGTAATCATGTTTAAATATATAATACGGTTTTTTTCTTTCACAAACGCGTATAAATGTTTAATTATCAATATTCGTTCCTCTTTTTCGTTAGTCTTCTGGAGACACCGTTTTGTTCGTTTTAGCTTACTGCTACGTAAAACCAGCCGAATTTTGACTTATAGGTATAGGCATTTGTTTAATTTAATTAGATGATTGACTACAATCTATAATTATATTGACGTTGTTCGTTGATGTTTTGAAAAACAAAATTCTCCTATATGGATAGATTATATAAAAAAAAAAACCCCCATTAGACCGATAATATTAACTATAATACAAGGACGATAGTATAGGTCATTTTAACACGGACTTTGAGCTCTCAATTTGAAAAAAATTTAAATGATGAATCTTTTGGAATTTCATAAAATTATAGGCCACTCCGTTGAATTTCAGAAATAACACTTAACAGACAGATTTTCATAATATTTAGTTGTAATTTGTCTGCATTATAGCTATTGTAAATATTATAATCATATTATGTAATAGCATATTTTAAACATTTAAATACTGACTTCTGATATGAATGAAATAATAATACGATTTGATCGTTTGCTTGAATCGTAAAACAGCCGCGTGTTAAAAAAAAATTTAATCATTTTATTTTGTTTTTTAATATATTATATATATATTATAAGCTCTGAAATACAATATATTTGCTCATTAAAATAGTGGTAAATATGTCACTATTAATGCTATATTATATATTTCATTCAAAATAATTAGTAACAAAAATAAATATAAATAAAAAGATTAACTGCACGTTTCAATATGAAATATAGTATGACGTTGGTACAATATAATATAATTACTGCAGTCTATGCGTTCAGAAATAGTTTTTAAAAATGACATAACAAGCGTTTCATCAGCGTTCAGCTGAAATATACATTTAATAATTTTATTAATCTGTTTACCTAATAGAAGTTAATTAAATTCAAACACAATAAAACTGCAGCTTCTTGACATGTACATGATTTTTCGATAAAAATTTTAAATTACGATGGAATTGTATTGTAATCTGCAGTATTCGTATTACACATATTCTATCATCCGTATTATAATAGGTAGGTTAGGAAGGTAAACACTTCAGTGGGATTTTAAATTTCGATTGATCGCATAAAACTAGCTAGTCTGCGTATGCATACAGGGAGAACCGTATGGGAATTGGTAACGTTTCCAAGAAAGTTTTATTTTTTCAAGCGGTAAATTCAATTTCCAAGTTCAGTTCTGTGCAATTCTTCGCTGGGCCAGGGAAAAAAAGAAAATTGCGATAAAGTTAACATACCTACTAAATATAATATTACGTAAGTACATAATATAATATGTACAGGAATGTCGAAAGTCATACTATATAACACGAACGATACATTAAGAATAATTTTTCAGATGGATATAAAGTGTCCTGAAATATAAAATTTATAACGCTTTATCGTTTTTATCAATTCAAAGAATTTTACCGTTGGAAACAAGTGATAATTAAATCAAAAACTAATTGCCCTATTCAAAGTGTCCATTTTAATAACTACCTATAATACTATTGCATACAAAATAAATTATAAAACACATCACTGATTTAAAAAAAAAAACGTCATTACGATTTACGTACTAATTACAGAAGTTTTATCTTAAAATACGGACTAAATTTATATATTAAAAAAAAAGTTATTTGGTGATCACGCTAAATTATTTAAGTGAATTCATTACTAATTAGTTTTCAGATATAAATAAGTTATAATTTCCGTGGATACTGGATACATATAAATTTAAAACGTGTTATAAATATAATATAAAAACACAAATAATGGAAGTACGAAAAATATATACACTACAATTTAGTGTTGGTCGAGTACTCGACTTTGGAAAAATTTTCGAGTCGAGTTCGAGTACCCGACTCGACTTGACTGAATTTTTTTTGGACTTGTAAATACGAGTACTCGCGTTGAGTCGAGTACTCGTGTTATTATTTTTATTATTAAAAATACTATAAATAGTAATTTATTGAAAAATAAATGTTAAAACTATAAATACTTAACTGAAAGAACCCATATATCCGATATGAATACCAGGAAGGTGATACATGATAGTTTAGATTGATAACAATAGTTTTAATTAATTATATAACTGTATGAAAGAAAATATAGTATTTTTGGAAAATCTATTTTTAGTACAATTTAAAATACTCGACCATTTTGTCGAGTACTCGGAATTTGTCGAGTACTCGCATCTTTTCAATACTCGGAATTTGTCGAGTACTCGAGTTTTTTTTATACTCGGCATTATTGTCGAGTACTCAATTTTTTTTTAATATTCGGAATTTGTCGAGTACTCGAATTTTTTTTAATAATCGGCATTTGTCGAGTACTCGAATTGGAACTCGACTCGACTCGAAATAATTGAAACTCGACTCGACTCGACTCGAAATTAAAAAACAATACTCGTCCAACACTACTACAATTTATTAAAAAAAACTAAATCCGACTTTAACTATGTACTTTGGAAAAATTTAACTATTACTGCAGAAATGTGAGACGTGTCGGATCGGGGGAGTCGTGTACAACATGTTGCAGGAAACTTATTTTATCATACCTATAACTTAGCTATGTACAACTTTATTATACACGTAGATGAAAGACTGTATATAGTACTATACATCTAGGTAGGTACTAGTGTCAAGTCATCATCATGCCTATTATTTTTATTAAAATATAAATTCAATATTTACACCCGGTTTTGTTTTTTGAACTCATATTATATATAAAGATTGTCATGTAATGTCAAGTAAATTGAATTAAAAAAAATTGAGCAAAGTTAAGCAATTTCATATTTATTTTTTTTTAAAGTGTTACTGAGCCACCTATATAGACATTAAATTGTAATGAAATACTGAATATGTTAAAGCAGTGTATTACATTCTAAAAGTATTTTTTTTTTCACATAGATCGAAAAACAAGAGTGATGTGACATCATATTATTATAGTTTCACTAGAGTGGCCCCGCAATACAGTTTTTATGCATCGAAACGGTGACATCGTTTAACCTGCAGATTATTAATAACGAGCACGTAAAACGCGATTTATGTGTACTGTATACGCCGTGGAGGGCTAATCACAGACGACTGTTAATCATAAAATAGAAGTGCAACGATGGACAATTACAATTTATAATTATTATAAACTATAATAATTACAACGAATTTTCGCCGCGGCGCACACATCGAGAACGAAGTCGGCCCGACCGTGCGGTTGAATAATATATATTAAATTTGAATCCAATCAAAATTATTGGCATCCATTTGGCTGCGCTATTGTACATTATTATTATTGTTGTCGTACCGAAACGGAATTTGCTCGCTTGTTTTTCATGTCGTCTGCACCACCGAGTTATGTAGTATGGCCCACCGCTACTGCAGTACACCGCACAACAACGATAATGTTATTAAAGTGAAAATCGATCGCCAAACGACTATTAAACTGTACATCGACCGAAAGGGAAAAATTTCTACGCATGCAGAATCAAACTTTGGAAACTGTGGAGGAAAAGCACCCGGGACGGGACGCAGAAAGATGGTACAGTGTAGCTGTGAAGCGTGCCTCAGGAATATTTTCGAAAAGAAACGGAATACATATTCGGGAATGTGTTAGAAGTATGCTGTTTCCCACGAAAAAGTATTATACTTCCTTCTCTAAATCAGGAACTATTTTTGTCGTGTTTTGTTTTTATATTCTGAGCGCGAATTGAAGGAACCAATATAAGTATTGATTGTTGTTATGAACAGAATTTTTGTTTTCTAAGCGTATAATCGCTTGTTCTCCTAAAAAAATTCCTACCAAAAGTTGCAAGTGTTGCGTTGCAAAAGGGGTACTTTAGAGAGGTCGTTTTTCAATTTTCTCATGTTTTCGTATAGGAAAATACGATATTACGATACCTAGGTATAGCTATATATAGCTATATCAAAGATTATATAACTTAACCAATCATTAAAATAAAAGTGCAGGGATTTTTTGTGTGTACGAATTGGCAATCGTTTAATCGAACGACTTGGCGGGTTGCTATCGACGAGCTTTTACTATGATCTGCAGTGGTGGATATTCATGGACTATTCACTTGGAAAATTCCCCGCACCTTTAAACCCCGGGAATTTAACCACGACTGTACACGCATAATATATTGTATTACGTTTATAATATATTAACAGTTGTATGTCAGCGTAAAACGAACAAAATATGCAGCAGCAGCAGCAGCACTGTTTGATCCGAAACAATTATTATTGAACGCCAATATTATTGACAAACGGAATTATAGTCCGCCCTAAAGTTTCTGATCTGAAGTTTCGCGTCATAGTATCATAATACAATATGGGAGTATTATGCAAATCGTGCGTGAGAACTATCGGTACTTCCATACATAAATTATAATAATCAATTTGTGTTTACTGTAGTGTCGTATAATATGATGTATTAATCGGAAGGTACTCTACGTGATAATCAGACGGGTTATCAATACGTAATATTAATTAAAGAGTATATTACGGTCGTCCGTCATTCCTAATTAGTTTCGTGACGTTTAATGTAAATCATCCATTACAAATCGTCAATAATTCAACAACTAGAGAGCAATGACTATAATTTAATATTATGATTGCGATAAACGCAAACAACTCGGTCAAATCACACCGACATAGGCTACAATAATATAATATCGATCGGAAATAGGTACAATAGTGTATAATCCTCGTTGACGTTACGATGCCGGATAACGAAATAATTATACTACCTACTGAAATGCCACCAGCAAAACCCTAGTTGAACGTCAGACAAAATAAAAATACTCGGCTCCATTTCAAAGAACTATTATGAATTTACTAAACAAATTTAGTATTTACATTCAATCGGTCAGAACTTGGAGCATATGTACGTGCTTAAAATTGTTTTTTTTTTATTATTATTTACTATAGTTGAAAGGTAACAGATTTCAAACGTTATATTTTTATCCTCGCGAGTGATTTGCTGAAAAGCGGTTAAACCGATCGTACAAAGTAAACTTATTTATGAATTCATTCGAATAATCCATTAAAACTTCACCACTGCATCAAACACAGTAATAACATATTATTATTATTAAATATTATTATTAAATATTATTATTGGGCCACCCGTGTACATGATGCGGGAAATGGTGGAGATGGTTGATACAATATATTACACTGAAATTATGCTTTTACTATCAACGCAAATACAAATCGACAAGTCGTGCTCCAAATTTATCGTAATAAATGTCTATGTATATCTCACCTTAAAAATTATTCGTTTACGAATATAAGAAATTCCATTGCCCTTCATATTAGTTAGGTACACAATTATATTATATTAAGTGTCCAATACCAACAAAATTCAACAATTTCAGTATATTGCTCTTAGGAAAATTACTAATGCTCTACCCTTTGTTTCGAATTACACTATACATAATGACCTGTCAATTAAAACCGTGACAGAAGAAGCTACACGCTTCTACAAAATCTTTCATGCCGAGTCAGATGTTAATATTCTGACTCGTCTTGAGCTGTTTACGGAAATTTCAATTTTCAATTTTTTTTAGTTTTTTTTTCTTACATGTCAATACAATTTTTTTGTTGGGTCAAAAAGCGTGAAAATTGAATACAAGGCTTCTGATATATTGTTACAATAGAAGATTAAAAATATTAAAATTTATATAAGCACAATTTTTGTATAAGCATTTTAAGTTGGAATTTGGACAAAATTGAAAAATGATTTAGATGTTAAAAATGTACAAAATGTTCAACTTTTATAGTTAAGGATTGAAAATTTAAAACAATTCTCCACATAAAACATCACATTATTCATAATAATATCACCAAATATACTTAGTAATATCACAGGCTGACTGACCGTCTTCGCTCAGAATCGTTTTTCGTATACAATGATAATATAATATTATTTCATTCAAATTTAACACCATCCATTACAGCTGTAACCTACTGTACAGAAGAGCGACACTCACTTGTCTACCTTTTCTTATTTTATTTCGGAATATAATATTGAAGACGATCGCTGTGTTTTATTGGGACGAAATTACATGCCACCGTCTACAACTGTTCTATAGCTGAGCAATACCGTTTGAGATATTTCATAATTATAACGCGGACATAATAATATTCCGACGAGCCACCGTCGTTATAATACGTAGGTATGAAATTAATTTTCGCCAAACAGTTTGACTGCGTACAACTGCTGCAGCGCATGGTAAAAATATTAAAGTCGATTATATTCCACCCGGAGCGAGCTCGAACAATGTCTTGTCAAATTCCAGCTGCGTCATTTGATGTCCTTTGGTATTTTAATAACATTACACAGCCGTTAGAAATTCTAAACGGGCGCTTCTTCTTCGACATCTGGCCCGCTTGGTGAGCAAAGCTCCGTGCGGTGAAATGGCGCTGCGCAGCATCAGTTGTAGTATTAATATATATATAGGAGTCGTGAAATATATTGATGGCAAACGGATATTGAAAAATATAATAATGGCGAAATTTCTCCATCGACACCGCCGCCGCCGCCGAATGCCCATGCCACACCACGACTTCCACTCGATAGAAAAAAAAATAAAAATAATGATAAATGAACAGAGCGCAGATGACGTGGAGAGAGTGGAAAAAATAACCAAACGGTTTAAAAAAAAAAAATAACATAGGGCAACGAAGCCGTATATAATAATATATATATATGCTATAACACTATATGCGGAGGATTTTCGAACGGAACACATTTCGAATTGTACGCCACCGTTGAGTGCGTTATATATATATTTATTATGTGAGTGTGTATGTGCTTTATTTTTTTTACTCTAAGAGTCCAACAAGTCGCGTCTTCCGATCCACCACCCTGCACCACCCTCTGCAACCCCTTCTACCGTTACCCCAGAGTTTATCATTTTTCATTTTACACTCACCCTGATGATATATATATATATATATATATATATAAATATATTTACTATATAGATGCACCTCACCCGAAGTCACACAATGTCTATATATGTATATACATAATATATAATAATATATAGAGCGCAACACCGGCGGCGGCAGTTATCTCTCCCAACCACTCGAGAGCCGCACAGTCACCGTAGGCATATTTATATATTTATACACATATATTATATATGCAATATGTATACGTTTATGTACATTATACACGCGCGCATTCGTAAACACGAACATTTATATTATAAACAGAGATAAAGAGAGAGCGAGACCGTTGCGAAGTCAGCTGGCAAAGCTACTTACGTCCGTACCTATACATATGTGTTAAGCTCTAAACGCGTATAATAATTATCAAGTGCCTGGCCTAACCCTTCCTCTCGCACGATTTCTCACACAGCGTATATTTACTTACGTCTACAACATACACATATTATTATATGGAGACCTGCACCCCTTACGACGATTGATATTTCTATATACTATACCACGCTCTGCACCCCGTTTATATGCAACTTATATACTCAGCGTACAGGTGCAGCAGTGCATCGGTTTCAAGGCTTAGTGTGCGCATACACACATATACCTACGTATTATAAACGCGCGTTATAGATACGAAGGCGGAAGGACTCTTTATAAATATATATTATATATAATATTATGTGCGTTCGAGTGCACCGCGATATACACAAGCCCAGTATATTATTATGTGCGTATAATGCTCTGTCACACCTCGGGCGTTGGGCCGACGAACACAACATTTCCATCAACTTAATCCCTTGTCTGCTGCTCGTTGTTTGCGCGTCTATAAGTAGGTATGTGTGCGAGGTCTATATAATAATAATATATAAATGGACGACCTACGCTGCCTCCAATGCGCACAGCCGGCAGACTATCTGCTCCGCCACCGCCGTCCGACTCTCGGTCGAGCCCTCCCGCGGGCGAGATAATCTTCGTGGCCGAAGGGGTTGTACGCAACAATGTTTTTTTTATCCTCGTTTTTTGTTTTTCCGAAACCCCACTAGGCTGCATGCCGCATTTGCGACTTCCATACACCATATATAGCATACCTATACCTTCGGCGTATAATATTATTATGAACTGCCGCAGAACTCGCAACGACAGTAATATAATGACAAAATCTATTTTCACCAGTTCGATTCACCGGTGTTTCATTTCTCGACACACGGCGACTACCGCCCATATATAATAGTATCCTACGCACGATGATTCGCCTGCCAGCGTTTTTCTATAACCACTTGTTTCTTTAATAGTAAAGTAAGCAGTTATTCAAAATATAGTCTTTAAATATAAACCCCCCCACACTTTTTTCACTTGAAACTATTTAGCAGATAATCTTTTTGATAATGTCGATGTATCTAAAAAAACATTTAAATGATGAGTTATTATCTGTTAGGTACAAGGTTTGGAAAATATAAGAGCTATACGCGGATTATGTAAAGTTATATTATATTAAATATTAATCTATAATCAACATTTTACAATTTGTAAAAATTGTCCCGAGCATAATAAATTAATAAGCATAAGAAAATGACAAAATCATTTTTATTTTTTTTTTTATAATAGTAGAAAACCCCGTACGGAAATATTTATATAAGACTTTTTTGCTTAGACAATTGGTTAGGCTTGTAAATAACAAACATAATAATAACATTTTACGGTCACGCTTTTTCGTTTTTTTTCAGTCACCACGAGGCCCACAAAAGCTATGCAATAGCTTAAAAATATTAAGTATTCGAAAATAATATGGTTTTTATAAAATAATTTTCTTTATAGAAAATATGGTTATGTTAATTTGAAAATTCCAAAAATCAGATTTTGAACAACTCCACAAATATTGAAGAAAAATGGATGGTTATGCTTAGTAGCTTGAACCAGTTTAATAATAATAAATTACTCAATTACTGTATCGATAGTTTTAAGTTTACCGGCTCGGTCGAAAAAATTAAATCAAATCTCATTTTTAGGTGGATGTATGGTGTAAGGTGTAAGGTGTAAGATGTATGGTGTAAGGTGGATGTATAAATTGTACTATGTCAATATTGCAGCAAATGGATTTATGAATGAAAATACATTTTTTATAATTTCAAAATTACCGATTGAGTTAAGTAATAAATTAAATATTAAATTATAATTACCTACCATTGTTAAAAAAAAAATAAATACATATTTAACTATAGATTCCATATACTGTACCTATATAATGTTCTTTGGTATAGTTTTTCTGTTTATTAATTAATTATTCAATTTTATCAATAATTGAATTTGAACCCTTTGAAGCTACCTAACCATTTTAATAAATAATATTTTTCAAGTAATTAGTTTTTAATGACTATCGGTTATTGTGGCTTTATTTTTCCGGTCCCTTTAAATAGGTATGTCATTATAAACAGTTTTGGCTGTATCATAATCTTAATACGCATCGTCAACGCATTAATATAATGGTGTACCGGATAGAACAGCACGACCTAAACCGATCGATAATCGTAAAAATATATTATTATTCAAAAGTATTATGTTTAAAGGTATATATTATATAATAAAAATATATAATGCGAAGTCGCGAGTGCTTTTAATTCAAAATGACGACTTGGAGTTCGTTTTTCGGTAACCTAATACCTACCGCGTTCGCGAAGCGAAAACCCTATATGAAATAATAATTTATAGTACCTATATAATTCTTTAAGGGGTATTCGCACTACCATGTGTAAAATAATTTTCTCTAATCCATTATACCATGTATCATGTATGGTCAGTGTTGGTATAGATAAACCAATAATTATCTAAATAAGATAATAGATATTCTTCAATATAATCATATAGATGAGATAATAGATTAATTCAAATAAAATTATCTAGATAATAGATAATTCAAGTAAAAATTATCTAGATAATAGATAATTCAAGAAAAAATTATCTAGATAAAACTTAGATAATTTATAAAAAAAAACTTAGCTGATTATAAAAAAAAATATAATAAAGTTACATTGATATTTTATTTATTTTATGTTACATAAACAGTCAACAAATTGGTACTATGGTATATTTAGTTACATAAAAATGTGAACAGAATGGACTACAATTTATTTTTATTTGTATAGTTTTATAATTTGTTTTATAAGTAGCTATGTACCTCACTTTATTAATTGTTATTTATAAATTTATATTAATTTGTATAAATTACTTAAAATAATTCACAATCTTTAAATACTAAAATACTGTGTTTCAAGTTAGTTATTACTTATTGCATTTAATTCAACTCACAAATCCCAAATTAAAACCAAGTATCTGCTATAACTTTGGAGCCAATGAAAAAAAAAAAATTTTTCAACACAAATATAATTTGGAAGTTCATATTATGTTATCTATAAAACATGGTTACAATATTGTGTGATTACAATTTTTCAGCAGCCTGTTAATGTTTAGTAAATTGGCTCTCCTGAACAATTTCACCAACTTGCTGTAGAGGAAATTCTATCGCGGAAAACGTTTTGCAGAATAAACGCCAACGTTTGAAACGTTGAAAAGGTAGAAATTCAAGAGCGCTTGGTTTAGTGCGGTATTTTGTTTAACCATGGTCTTGGTGTATGACATTAAAAAACGATCGGCCAAAGTATAAACAAAGTTAACCGTGGTTCTGGTTGGTTAGGTTAAGTTACCACACGATTAAGCACGATACCGTGTTGTTGGACATAGCTGAACATTTTTCGTGTATAGTGGAAATCCGCCTTTATAGCTTCATTTAGCAAACGGACGTTCCGATTTTCCCCGTTGTCAAACGTTTGTCGTTAAAGAATTTCCTTGTAGTTACTGTGTTTTAGTTTTGATCAGTCGATATTCTGTGGTATTGGTATACAGGGCTGTGATTTGTTATCTAATCACAGTGCCAAATTATTTTTTGTAAATCCATGGGTCATATTATTACAATGCAGTGAAATTGTGTTAATAAATATTGTATGAAAAAAAAATAGACAATATAGTAAATAATTATCTATAAAATTTAAAAAACACCGTTTTTATTATCTAGATAAGATAATAGATAAATCGTTTTAAGTTATCTAGATGAGATAAAATATACGAAAAATGAATCTAGATAATGCCTAACACTGTGTATGGTATATTATCGTTATTTCATTGCACGGTACCACAGTAGCTCAACGTTACCACGTAGTTGAATATATTCAATTGTTGACACAGTGGTAACATAATGTTTTATGAGGAGAAAAGTGATAACCCAAAAAATTATGAAACAATATTCATATAATTGATAAGGATTTTGGTGTCATTAGTTTTGCATTTTGGTATACATATAAAATATAAATAAACACACGGAACAAAAGCACACGATCATTAATAAAAAGACACTGAGGTACAACTGTGCATCGACCATAATCAATTTCTGAACCCTTGTAACCTCTGTTTTTTTTGTTCTTATCGTCATATCTGACAAAACGCAAAAATATTCTTCGTAAATATAATAATTGTATAGGTAATATTATAAATTATGTATATATAGTATAGCACACTTTGTGAGGTTATTATAATATAATATTGTTGCATCTTACACAATAATATAGTGAAAACTGTGGTATTAATAACCGGGTATCAACACATACGGCTTTATGGTATGTTTTGCTCACCATACAATATGAGACGTGTTGTGTGTAAAGTGAAGTAATTTGCGCCACATTATAATCGGAAATTTCAATGTATTTGTTGCGCACGTGACGTCATGGATCTGTGTGCTCATACCTGCAGGTATTATTTCTATCATGGCGAAAACGTTTCATTCGAATAACCGTCGATTCGTTAAATAATATTATAAAAGTTTAAAGTTTAAATACCTAACTGCTATATTATTATATTATTATTATTTTATCGTCAGCCCAGACTACCTATATTATATTATAATGCTAAGTACACAACACGCGTGTTGTATTACTTGTTGAAAAGTTGACGCACGCAATATCAGCAGTAATCGATTCGTGTAATACGCATTATTACGCCACTGTGAAATTAAGTTTATTATTATAATGTCATTATTCAAAGACTTGAACGTTTCGACTTGTTCGCAAACGGTATATCGCAAAAGACCTGCTGCCCGTTCGAGTGTTTCGGGTTTTGAGTGGGGTAATTATAAACTAAATGCTTTTTATAGTATTTGACGATGTAGGTATAACTTACTGTGGTATAATAATATGTTATATTATTATGTACACAAACGGTATTCGTCACTATACAGTATAACTACTTAACGGGGACAAAGGGCGATAAAAGACAACGATATTGTAACAAAATTGTTACTAAAATGATGATTGTCATGATTAATTTTTATGGAAAACCTGTCGTTACAATAGTATACGAATAATAATATTTTTTACAACCGACCTGCCACTCCTATATTATATTAATTTACAAAACCTGCAATATCGAATGATACAACAATAATATTATGATATATTGTAGTAGATTGTTCGGGTTTCATCAAACGGTATTATTTTCACATCAAAGCTGACAGAATAATAATTAGATGTAAAATACAATATCATAGAAAGGAGACTGCGGCGTTAACGTTATGCAATTTTAAAATACCTATGTATACCGATAACCGCTACGACGGTATGTACCATCAATGACGATGACAGCCATTCCGCCATACATATTCATTCGCACGATTTTCCAACACCAGGTGCAAACGTGCGTAAAATGTTTTGGGTCCCGTGCTTGGGTACTTGGGGTGTAACGCATGGACTATCCATAAATGGAAATTAGAAAATTAATTTATAAACGTTGCTAGAAATTTACGGTATGGCAGCATTGTTACTTTATGGTCGCAAGGGACATTATCCAAAAAGTAATTACCTAATCGATCGTTAAAAGGATTTCGGGGGTGAAAACGAAACCCACCGTCACTAAAAAATAACAAAATTATCACTTATTTACAAATAAAACGTGACCTTGTTCTAATTTCATTTATTAGATTAGTTCGGGAATAGATTTTTCCGAAAGAAAACGAAAAAACAAGAACAACAAACGCGGTTTAATACATTTAATTCAATCGATACTTTACAAATTGACCAAGTTCGGCCATAAATAATTTATGTATATTGTTTATGTAAAAGAGACAAAAGATAAACATTGAACTTTATGGAAAAAAATGGGCGTTAAAATTGTTTAGATTTTATTTAATCACTCAAGGCAATATATTTGAATATTAATATGATAAAATCTACGAGTTATAAATATTATAAATATATTTTGTTTTTGAGAAACGATTAAGTTTTCCACACTATCGATCATCCGGCGATCTTTTGGGTGGAAATTAGGTGTTAGTTTTCAAACGAAAACGATGATTCGTGACCGGTATGTATACAAATCAACCGAAAAGCTTCGATTTTAGTATTCATCGTACACGCCGATGATAATACTTTCGACAAACGATAATTTGTTTTACGGTTTGAATAAACCGGAAAGCCAGCAGTGGAATATTGGCGATTACATATTATTGAATTTGATAAGTAAAATTTATTACACGGATTATGTTTTAAATAATACGAAAACGTTCCTTGCGCATTGAAAGAAACACTCGAAACCGCGATCATTCACTCGTTCGATCTGACCTGTAATAGATATAACCAAAGAAAACCGGTGCTCCATATATTATAAGTTAGCTGTATTTGTTGGTATCCCATTTGTCCCGTATTTGAATGAATCATCCCGGTGTACCAACAAAAGGTACAAATTAACACTTTGTCCCGTATTTCGGATAGTCCATCGTTTAGGTACCATCTCCCTTATTTTAAAATTATTTAAAAAAATTAATCATTTCTTATCATTTGGAATTAATTTAAAATTGTATACGATGATAGATAAATGATAATATCTAAATCACAAATCCTTATTGTTTGTTTGATTTATATATTTTGTTTCAAGTATTGAATATTAGGTTTATTTTAAAGCGAGGAAAAATAACATGTTACATTGAGGAACAATGTAATTTTAGTTATTTACCAAATTGAACATGAAATTTGTATAAGAAATATCATATATTTATAATTTTGTCATGCATGGTTATTGTTAACCTACAGGTCTTAAACTCCAATATTTTAATATTTTTTTCAGGTACAAAAAAACCTGCAGGTAAATATTCAAAAATAAAATAGGCAATAGCTGACCTTCTATATGGTCGGATTATTACTTTTGAATTTTGAGGAACTACACCCTCACTCACTGTCCTCCGCCTCTTCTTCCTGCTCTTCCCCTTGATGAACATCGATGTAAATTAAAAATATAAGTATATTTTTTTATGTCACGTACTTTAAAAAAATAAATCTGGGATCCCTATATTATATTATTATACCGACCACCTGTAACAGATTTTTTTTTACGATCACAACAGTTTTACGAAAAAAGAACGTTCCGAAAACAAAATGAGTGTTGTTCGTCGACTTAGTGACTAGTACTTTGGTGTAGGTAATAATATTCAACCTCAGCCCCACTCATCTTATCCAATATTATTTTGTATTTTACATTCTACAACATAGGCACAAATGTAGTCGCAAACATAGCTACAAACATATCATCCCCCCACTGAATCCCAAACTCTATTTGCGCCAATTTAATTTATTTTTTTGTTTTACCCGATTTTTTAAAAAATAACCAAGTGTTGAATTTTGACTTCCCAAAAGTACCAACTAGATCCAATATACATATACTACCAAAAATCTACATCAATAAAAAAAAACGCACATCATTGTAAAATCAATACATTCTTTGCTCCGCTCAAAATTTAAAATTGAATATTATACTACTTAAAAAAAAAAATTCTAAAAAATTCGCTTTTTCCATTTAGATATCATATTTGTCACTGTAAGTACATTTTTTTCTCTCTTTATTATTGTTATTTTATTCCACCTAATTGTTTGCTGTGGATATTATATTACTAATCGCTATTTTAGTTTTCGCTCTTTTTACTTAACGACCGTTACTTGTGCCATCTGGGACGGATACCGCGGTACTATACACAGTGGAGAGTATGATACCATGTAAGAAATTATACATAATAATATAATATATTGTAGACAGTGTCGATTGGGCTTCGACTGTTAGCAGATTGTCGCCCAGGAACGCACATCCACACAAATATTATACGTACACCGAAATCCCATTATGTACGTCTAAAACGCGTAAATCCAATTATTCCAGTGGCCACCCCTCTCGATAGAGGATTCTATAATTAAAACACCCCGCGCCTAAACGCGTGGCGGCGCCCACATACCGACTGGGTTCACAAAAGCAATTAGCATTCCGCGTTCTCTATTATTAATTTTCTTTTTTTCACCCATTCGTCAACCCTAATTTGATCGGATATCGATTTTACCTCAGTCGGCTCTGCACGTGTAATATACAACAACTCTGACTGGCATATCACTCTTATTATTAGGTGTATAATATCGGCAGCGACACTATAGACAGTTTACCGTTTATATTGGGGCTTATTACTATCGATAATATAATTCAATATACTTTTATGCTGTAAAATGTGTATAATTAGCCGAAAAAATATCAGTTGGTTTGTTTGGTTGAATTGAACACACGGCATTATAATAATAAAAAAAAAAAACTGGCAAAAATGAGTTTCAATATAAAAATAAATTAAAATTAATAACAACATGATAATATAGTAAATTACGCACTATGAAACAACACTGAATAAATTTATTTTGATATGAGCACTTACATAAATTGGGTTGCATTATAATATATAAATATCTATAATTATTTTTTTTTATATATATATATTTATATTATTTATTAATATCTAAGTAAAAGATTACTGGACCTCTCCGAGATAAATCGTGTGGAGGTCCAGGGTTATTTGCAGTTTAAATTAAATGAACGTTTTGAAGTACCTGCTATAACTGATTAATCCTGATTACCTAATTAAATTTTATAAATTAAGTTTTTTAAATGTGGTGTAAAAAAATGTATACATAATAAAATATTTATGTTTGTATAGCGTCATAACTCATAACCATACAAATTAATATGGTCAGTGTGAGCTATATAATGCCTTATGAGCAGTAAAAAATTACATGTATGGACTTTATGTACCTACTATTGAATAACTGGGTCTCAACGAAATCGAAAATGTATTTCGACAGCGGGTTTTATCAGGCCATACTAATGAATAATAATTTTTACTCCATAATGTCTGCAGATATTCACTCCACGTCTCCACGGATCAATTAACGGCAAACAATAATAGTGTTATTCTGTTTTTTAATAATATATTACTATTATATTATACTGTCATACTACGTCTTGTTTTAAAGTATAGATATTATATTTTTTTTTTATATAGCTATACATATATAATATATTATGTAATAATACGTACACTGCATGTTATATTATATGATATCTAAATATATACACCGAAAATGGAATAGGAGGAAATCAATTTGGCTACAATAAACTCGAGCCTTATCAATTTAAATACACTTAGACCGAACGCCGCCACCGCCGACAGTCACCACTTGTCCGACTCTACAACATCGAACTACACACATAATAATAATAATAAAAAAAATATATTTTGGTACTCGCCTCTGTATCGCGTGTGGTTGTGGAATACGTAAATTCATATATATAAACACATTATATATTATGTACACATACACACAGACGATTTGGCAATCTTTTATGGCCCGCTGCAAACACAGTAGACACACGTGCTATTTATCTCTGTGCAACCTCCACACATCCCGACAGAGCAGTCCGCCTCCATCACGTATACCGTCCGTGGCGTATAATATAATGACGCATCGGCGGCGGCGTATATCTGCAACCCCTCCGAGGTGGTGAGATAACGCACGTGCCCCTCCCCCCCCCTAAGGTACGTTCTATCGTGTGCAATATAAACTATCCGTATATGCGCACACAAAATTATAATATTGTATAAAATGTTTTTCGGCGTCAAATCGGCTAGCGCGGAAAGTGATCCACGATCTACCCCCTCCGCGAGATGTAATAATATTTTTCTCCTTTCTCTTGTGTACATTTTTCGTATATTTTTCCTGTTCGTGCGTACTATAAACTATTCTGGAATCGGTTTAGAGACTCAATATCTAAAGATACCATTCACCTAGTCACATAAACGAGACATTCGCACATATAATATTATTATTATTATAGGTGCATGATATCGTGCCCTATTCTTCTCTCGATTTCATAAACATCGCCGCTGTATTCACGGGCAGACGACGATAACGTGACTACAATATAATGGTACGGTACGCGTAGGTATATAATATAATATACCAGCTATACCATGCGGATATACATCGTACTATGTACTTACAGCCCGAGGAATCGTGTTTTCCCGCCATCCCATTGTACAGTGGGGTTAACGCGTAGCATATCGGAAAAATTATATAGCCCATCACCCGCCCCGCCCTGTATACTGCAACAATGCTTTTCTGTATAATATTATTATAATTTACGAACCGACTGCAGTTATCAATCCGATGGTCGTCCGATATGCATTTGCCACGCATTATGACGCGACATTTCCAACGCTACATTTACTATTTACGACGAATAAACTATATATATGTAATATGTGTATACTCGCCCTTTAAGCCCACGTGCTATATGACATAAAAAAAGAAACGAAATTAAAGTGGTTGAAAATTGGTTACCAGTTCCATGCCGCGCCCTTGTACGCGTATAATAGAGCACCTATTAAAAGGAGATAGAAAACAATTCGATACCGATGATTATTTCCGTCTACACAAAAATAAATTACGAAAACGAGTTACATGCAATTACATAATATCGTTTACCGACTGCACACCAAAAATCGCAACCAACGCACTACATAGCCAAATAAATACCTACGGGGACATTTCATGGTTTCGTGATCATTATAACTACAAAATAATATGTGATACCTTGTTTGAGACTCCAGCAAGTAGGACAATTTCAGTACCAATCATTTTCGATTTTACACCAGCAGGCCGGCAATGATTATATTAAAGAGTTTTTGTAACTATTTTTTTGTATTACATTAGGCACCAATACCGGCTACATAATGTACCGGAAATATATTTGATCATCGTTTCGACCTTTCGTTTGAACTACCTACAGAAGGAGCGTATTGGCAATATTCTAAACCTGAACGAAAATAAACGGTATCGCCCGAAGAATATCCAAATCCGGTCCAAAAAAATACAAAGAGCGCAACGGAAAAAGACATCAAATGTGTCTATGAACTGTGAAAACCGTTCATGAGAAAATATTCTCCGTCTCTTTGTTGGAAAATGAGAGTTCGGGTCAAAATGGCTGTGTAAAGGTCGCCGGTGCATACGCTTGTTCGTTCAACGAAAACGTGTCAATAGAAATACACTTTATTGTTTACCGTGTTGCGCGTTTGTTAACTTTTTCGTTAAATAATTACAAATTTCAAGCCGAGTGAATAATAAATTCTCCTAAGTTCTTTCGCCTTAGATGGTTAGAAACATATCTTGGGGTGACGGCGGTTAAGTATAGGGTCCACATATACACGTGGAACTACATATCGACACACTTATATCGTCATACCGATCGGTTGATTTCTTGTCGAACTATTGATTTTATTTGTCGATCTTTTGACAGTCACGGAAGCACTGAAAGCGTGGTCTCTGTGCCATACTTAAAATAAAGTCACATGTATTTTTGTCGTACTCTATAATTTTAAACTTAATTATGTGCACAATAAACCAATATTGGAGTTGAAAAGATATTAAGCACGACTATACTAACGGATTTAATTGTAGCTCTTTTTTTGTGTGTGGACGACGACGACGACGATGATGAGGTACAGAATATAGGAAGCAAAATCCCAACCACGTCGAAATCGAAAAATGCTCGTTACAAATGATATCGTAGGTAAAAAAAAAAAAAAATGATAAAAACTCGTGACAGCTAAAACGCGCGTACGCGGCCGATCGTGGCGGAGAGGAGTCTGCGCGTATAAATAATGTATAACATATATATTATATACTAGGTAGGTACATCGTGCAGAAGAAAAGTTATGTTTCTAGAATAATATTATGCACCGATATAATATTATGTTACGAAAGTTGAGCATTTGACACGATGGCCTGTTTCGTGTATAATGTAATAATATAATATGTATATGATGGTATACATGCACCATATATATGTATATATATATAGAGATACACAGTTCATTGGAGCACGCGCCGAGCGAGACAAATGAATAAAATATGTCTTCTAAACACATTTAGCCTCGGATCCGACTGTGTCACATACACCTACGTATATATATATTATTTTCCCCACGAAGAGATAAAATGCATTCCCAGCGCAGAACATAATATACAACGCCTGCATACTAAAATCCGTATCGTTCGCACATACATCGCATACACATTATATAGATATATAATATGTACAATATACGCGTGCAATAGTTTTTACCAGCGAAAAATGTATATGTATAATGTTTTTACGACGTTTTGTGATTGCCTACAGTTCACAGAAACCACCACAACAACTATCAGTTACAGGGTGATCGCCGAGTATGCTCAACCCCATTTTTGGCGTCACAACTATGAGGGTATTCAAATTCCGATTTTTCAAAAATGTTGAATAACACCTATACGTTAGACCATAGTATTACTATGATCAAATTATTGAGATTTTTTTAACTGCACACGATGAGTGTCCTATGGCGATATAAACACGCCTGTTTTTCAATCGAGAACCCCCTTTTTTGTCAACTGTAAATTCCTTAACGGATCGTTTTTCTGAAAATGTTGATGTACCAAATTCAAAATTCGGACGAGTAGTTTCTCAGTTATTACAATGTATATAATAAGAATATAATAGTCCTTAAAAATTGTTTTACAAAAATATAAATTAGATTTAATATTAAATCTAGTATTTATTATAGGTACTTCGACAATATTTACAAATAATTATAAATGCTGATAGATTAATATTAATAATTATACTAACAATTTAAAATCTCCCTAGCCCCCATATTTTCCCAATCTATATCATGGACTTATTTTCCTTACAGCACAAACTTCAGTAGTTTAAAAAACAATACTTCTCTGAATTTTATTTTGACACATCAAAATATTTAGAAAAATGTAATTTTTCACTAAATAATTTACAGTAGAAAAGAAGGTTATCATTTGAAATTCAGAAGTGTATTGTGTATATCTCCACAGTAATCTCCTTACTAGTACAGAAAATCTCAAGAAAATATGGTCTTAAGATATATTGTTCATAAATTCCAAAATTCATAATTGAAGAAAAAAGGGAGGTGAGCATGTTTTGTATATCACTCTATATATAAACCTATAATTAATATACGGTCATGAATGAAACGCACAACTCCCCAAGACTACTGTTGCAGCAACAGCACACTAGACTACTAGCTAGAGTCATTATATTGTGTACGTACAGTGGACATCGTTTATAACGATGTTCAAGGGACCAAAGTAGGAAATACACAATCGGTAAATGATTTTGGTTTTTTTTTACCATAATATGAGCGAGATGTATGGTTTGCATGAATAAAAAGGCTGGTAAAATGAAGCCACCCAGATGACTGGGTTTTCTGTTTGATATTACCGAAATTTAAAAAAAATTGTGCTAGAATAAACAGTATACCCTATGTCCTATACGATAATATATTATATTTTAATCAAAAAATGTTTACTCCAATAACATTATGCATATATTCCGACCTAAGATTCAGGTAGGTGCCCACCAATTGTTACTGTTACGTCATGTTTTACTTTTGTTTTTAAAATATTATTATTATTGTAATATTCTACTGAAGTACGGTCGATGAGAAAAAATATATAATTTAATATGTGTGTGTGTGTGCAGCGGAACTATTATTTATATTATATAATATATGTAGACACGCTGACTGACCCTTTTGGACGGTCAGAGGGGGAGGGGGAGAGGGGGTGGACAGAAATAGTATAATATACCTACGTAGCGTTTCCTGTCAGCGAATTCCACAGCCTATGTTTTTACATTTTTTAAACGATCGAAAAACACGAAAACAAGAGCATTATAAATGTGCATTTGTTTTTTCACTCCCCTTACGCGCATTATAATATTATATACACGTGCACACAACACAATACTACGCGCGTCCGTGTACTATGCGTTTCCTGCCAGAGAGGGCGGACACTCGGAAGGTAATACTTGAATAAATCTTCAGCCGAATGGGAGAGGAAAAACACAAAAAAAAAAAAAAAACAATCCTGCATATTGTTTTCCCGTATTCCAATACACACTGCAGCAGGTATATATATCCGTGACCCGGAAAAAATAAGGGAAAAAAACACCCGGGCACACGGTTAATACCGTTGGCTTTTGTACAAGTGTTCGGCGGAAATTGAAGTCGTACATCATCCCCTCGTTCTGTCCACCACCTACCCACACTCTCCGCTCAACGGCTAGTGTATAGTCGGGCTACACCGCCGTCACCCACCCCTCGACCCCACCACCCAACGGGCGGCCGCAGTCGCACCTTAATATTGGCTCATTTGAGTGCATTACTCTTAAATAAGGTATATACGCGTAGGTATACCCGCCACCCGACAATATATTATAATAATATATATACCTATACCTAAACTCTTTAATTCGGTACGACGTTGTATTGAACATGATATATATAAGACTGCGGAGCGACGGGAGTAGTGGCGCCGGGGTGTCGATGGGGGACACACGTCGGGGGGGAGGGGTAGGTTTTTGGAGGGCAGTCGATTTCGGGATAATGTATATTATCTCCCAGGCATTCGTCTTCTACCGTTTCCCTGCCGCCTTTCTTTTCCATTTTAATCCATGCAATTTCTTATTCTTCTTATATAGTATAATACGCTTCTGCAGGTATAATACAGCTTAGTAAAAACGTACATATATACTATATATAATATTAAATATACCTATATTATACAAACATAAATTTTACGCGTATAATTTGCGTCTTAGATATGCATAAACGATTGAAAAACGATAATATTAGTGTGAGTGTTGCTCAGGCGAGTGATTCAAAGAGATGTGTGAAAAAATGTTATTAAAGCAGTTAAAAATTCGACTGAAAACTGATGGCAGACAAGACAATTTGAGTTCGCGGAGACTGAACAGTTTTAGATTTTTTCATTAAAAGTTAAGACACTATAAAGTTACTCAAAAACGTACTGACTATTATGCACCATATAATATGTACCCGACACTATATTTAAAATGTACCACCAATTATATTGTATACCTATAATAATATTATGTTTATTAAAATATTTTATAATTATTTATTAGGCTTGGAGACTTTTTTTTTTGATTAAATAAATAGCTGTGTCAAATTAAAATAATATTCAGGCTACAGAAAATATAAATCCAAAACTGTGTTTTGCATATTTTTTTTTTATTATTTTAAGGTTTTTGATTATTATAGTATATTATTTATGCATTATCAACTTTTTACTTTTCACGCTTTAAACCATTAAACAAAAAAAAAAAAAAACAAAAAAAACTGTACAGAAAAATGTAATTAAATTGCCTATATCATAATTACCCACGATAAGCTTCGCGCCCTTCAATGACGATAATAGACTTTTTTACTTATATAGGGTAAAGCACCGAGCATGCTCAACCCATTTATCCATTTTACAAAAATACATTTACCATAGTTTTACTATAAAACTAATTCTGCTATCAATGAACTCCGTATACCAGATACGAGTTTACAGCTCAGTTGGTCTTCGTATTAGCTATTATTAATGTAATTTATTGTAGTTATTTAATTGTATTTGATTTTTTTGGCTGAATAAATGAATAAATGTATGATGCATTTTTTAAGCTATGGTTTTTTGGGATTTTTAAAAATACTAATATTAGACTACTGGAACATATTTTAAAATACCTAGATTTGTTCGATTTTTAACGACTATTTTAGCTACGGCTATTTTTTGAGGGACAACATTTAGGCAATTTATAATTTCGTTTTAGCCACTCGGGATCAATTGCTTAGATGTAAATGATTCCAATGTGAGTGCATACACATGTAAATATCTCGATAACAACATAAAATTCGGGGGCCGGAGTGGCCGAGCGTACTAAGGCGTCGATTGTGACGCTCGCCATTGCCTGTTCAAACTCGGCCACGGGCGGCATTATTCTTTGGGCAGCCACGGTGTGGCAAATATCCTACGGGTGATCACTTAAAAATTCTGCCAAAACAAACACATACGTATTCAAAACCTACAGTTCCTCCCCCACAGTTCCAAAGGCTAATAACCTCAATTGTCAAAACCTCAACTCAAAAAAAACATATAAATATATATATATAATTCACTATACCTACGAACAACTTACTTATTGTTTTGATAAAATTAAGATCAGAGTTATCCGATTTTGATTCTGAAAAATATTTGAATTCAGGAAAATGTCTGTAGGTCGTACGAAACACTTTCCGTTTTTAATTTAAACTATGATTTTAAAAAATGTATTATCTATAAAAATAATATAATTTATGGATTATTTAGTGTTTATTTACGTCATACTTGGACAATCTTTACAAATTATAAAATGCTGGGAAACTAATATTAATTAACTTAATTTTAAAATTTGTATACTCCGTATTCTTCTAAACATAGACCTTTAATAATTGAATGTTATATCCTTAGAAAAAAGAAACTATAGCTTGGAAACTACTCATTCAAATTTCGATTTAAAAAAAAACATCTCTTTAAAAATTAACAGTAAAAACGTTGGTTTTTATTTAATAAAACGATATTTTTTCAACCATATGACACACGTTAAACGGTAAAAAGAGGATTTAAAATACGGTCTTCGCGCGTATACTTAATAAATTGGGAAATCAGAATTTGAATAAATTAAATGTTAAAGAAAAACACTGTCAGAGAGCTTGGTAAATCACAATATTTAAAGTAAATATATATTTATAAATAGTACCTATAATCTATATTATATGTACCTATACTGTGTTGTTATTTTGTTTTAAAAAAAACTTCGAACAACATTAACACGATTGAGTCAATATTATTATAATATAAAAAAATAAAACAACTAATCATACGAATTCCAATAATTCGGTTAGTATTTTATTTGTTTTTTCATCATGCATCATTCAAATTTGATTGCCCCGTTTCGGTGAATATCTGCACGCGTAATATTATAGTTTCTGTGTATATTTTAGAAACGCGAGGGGCCTAAACCCAGTCGAACTACATTTTTTCTCAATTTAAATGGGTTGGTTTTTTTATTTCCCAGACACTTTGCAATATTATTTTACCGACCGAAATAAATTGAACATTTGACTGCGCGCTGAACACGGGCAGGCTTGGCCAGCGAACAATGAATGTCAAACGTTGCTCTTTAAACCGAGTATAGCTGTAATTCCGCGATAAACGCGAGAGAGTACAACCGACGTGATGACCTACTGGCAGAAAACCTAGTCTGCTGATCGTGATAACAGTCCAAGAACGTCGTCGTTGTCGTCGTAAGGGATTGTCGTAAAATAACTATTCAAACTCAATGAAGCGTCTAACTCGGTCTGTATAATAATATTATTATGCTCGTGTATATAATAATAATATACTTATATTCGGGTATCGCGGCAGTAGGTTAGTAGACCCCAATTCACTAGTGCGTAGGTGCACTTATGGTACTATTACTATTGAACAGCCGTCAAAATATAAGAGTTTACTCAAAACTCGTGTATAATAATAGTCTATTAATAGGTACCTAGTTCTTTTTAAAACAAATACTTTTTTATTATACTTTTTTATTATATTTATATTACAGTATTTACCTACGACTTACGGCTATGTCGCCGTTACAAGGTATTTTGTCATCACGTTCGTTGATAGCACCCCCCACACACACACATACACACACACAACTAGGAACATTAAAAAATAATAATTTATGGATATTACAAACTGTAAAATATTTAAAATATTTAAAAAGTTTTGTTGGTACGTCCTATATAATATAGTTTCCTGACCCAAAAATAACGATCAATATTTTAATAAATACATTTTATCAAACGTTGATAAGTATAATAATATATTCAATGTGTATGATAAAACATTTTACTAATCATACTACAAAACAGATATTGTTATGATTAGAATTGAAAAAATAAACAAATAAGTTAAATGAATTCCTAAAAATATATAGGACACGCGAAACACACGTCACAGCTGCACATGCCCAACGGTACGTGAACACTAACTGATTAGAATAATAAAAAACAACTATTGTGTTAATATACTTTGGTACTAGTAACCCTGTTAGTCAAAAGTAGTGTGTTTAAGCAAATTGTGACATTTAAAAGTATGTTCAAAATGTCCGATTCTAATGTTGTTCGACTAAAACAATCGACGGGAGTACGGGACTGCACGTACATAATAATAACTTAATTGTGACTGTAGATAACGTGCTTGACAACAATTTCCGTGGCTTAACATAATTACAATTGAACGAGTGCCTACCCTAAATTGTAACGAAATAAATAAAACTCGATGACACGGAAAATGCGAATTTAAAGAACAAATATATATTTCCTTTGTGTACATAAGAAGGTAGGTAGGTACAACTGTAAAATAAATTTAATTAAAATAAAATATCTTCTTTCAATGTTTATTTTTCACCGTAAAGAAAAGTAAAATATAATAATAATTTTCATTTACTGTGAACTTCAAATTTAAATAAGGTCATCAATTTTAATTTCTACAAAGAAAAGTAATTATATAATAAAAACTTTGTGAATATTATTATATTATTATGTATAATTTAATTCTACTTTAATTTAAAAAAAAAAAAACTGCACCAACTCGATTTCTTGTTCTTTATCTTCAAAGACTTTTAAGAATAATAAACCTAATACGTCGAGCTAAAATTTTTTTTAAATACAAATTTAAAATCAAATCAAAATATTATTTAATATTTTTAAATTAATATGTTGAAACTGAAAAATAAACAATGAACGAAAGTACTACAGCGCACAAAGTTTAGAATAACTGTAATAACTTGATTTCAAGATAATAATTATGTAATATTACCTATTTATTTACGTTATGTGTAACAAAAATATTGAACAAAAAGAGTTAAATGAAATAGCGTGAACAGCAATGAATAGTAAATAATTATTAGACAACGAGATCAACTCGACACGAGTATTACAACAGTGCATTATTATTGTTATTAAATTATTGTAAATTTAAAAACCATTTGGATTGATTATAGCATAATGTTGTTATCAAAAATTAAATCAATATTATTACATTTTCAGGTAGGTAAATACAAAATAAATGTTGAACAACCGAGCGAAAATTTAGTTTCCGGAATAACTGTGTCATCGTGTTAATATTATTATTCATGATCTAGAATACAAAAAAATCAATTTAGATAAAAATGGCTTTGCAGGAAATTTAAAAGTTTCTGGTATTTCTCATAGGTACGGTTTGTATATAAATTACTATTTGCTTCATATTATATCCAATATAAGAGTGTATTTTCAAACCTTTGATGCAACCATATTAAACGGTATATCCGATGACATGTAAATCGGTTTAAAAAAATGTTACCTATAGTAAAACGATTAAACTAAATTTTAGATTCTGAGTGGAACGATGAATGTATTGATTTTACAATTATGTGTGTTTTTTTTTTTATTTTTTAATTTTTGTGTCTGTGTACACGATAAGTAGTCAAAATAATGCTTCGATTTTCAACTTCAGTATCTTGTTCGATTGGAAAGTGAATATCGTTGGTGCATTGGGGAGGTCAAAATTTAAAATTCCCAGTAATTTTCAAAAGCGCCAAGAAAAACCAAAGAAAAATTAAGGAAAAACGGGAATTTTTACGCAAAATCGATTTTTCACAAAATTGAATTTGGTTTTTGGTGTAACTTTAAAAAAAATTACCGTAGATATATGACATTTTGACTGAATGTTTATATTAGCATTTTATATACACCATATAATTTACAAAATATTTTGACTTATTTTGAGCTCTTTACGGACATTGTCAGTTTTCATTTTTTTTTCTAAAAATATCAATAAAATTTTATTTGTTGATTAAAAAAGCTTGAAAATTTAATAAAAGGCTCCTAGTATATTGTTTCAAAAGCAGATGAATAATATTAAAAATCATCACGGTTTGGGGCAGTAAAACTGCTTCAATTTTCTTCAACAGTATCTTGTTTGATGGGAAAGTGAATCTTGTTTGTGCATTCGGGAGGTCAAAATTTGATATTTCCAATAGTTTTCAAAAGCACCGTGAAAAACAAAAGAAAAATTAAGGAAAAACGGGAATTTTTACGCAAAATCTGTTTTCGAAAAAACAGTTTTTTGGTGTAACTTTAAAACAAATAAAGATACAAATGTAGATACATGAAATTTTCGCTGGTTGTTTATATTTCCATTTTCTATACATGATACAATTTTCAAAATATTTTGATTTGTTTTGAGCTGTTTACGGATAATTTCAGTTTCCAATTTAATTAGTTTTTTTTTCTATGAATGTCAATAAAACTTTATTTGTTGAGTAAAAATACTTGAACATTTAATACAAGGCTCCTACTATATTGTTTCAATGATATTTGAAAAATATTAAAAATCCTTAGTCACAGTTTTTTTTTTATTAGCATTTAAAGTTCAAAAATTGACAAAATATGTAAAAATCACGAAAATTAGCAAATCATTTTTAGTTAATAATTCGTAAAAATTTTTCTTTTTAGAACTAAGATTTTAAAATGTAATACAAGATTCCTTAAAAGATAATCTACCTTTATCAAAAAAATATGTCTATAAGAAACTCAAATTAAATTTTTATGAGCGTTTGAAATTCATATTTTTACAACATTTGATATTCACTCGATTTCTTACGTAACGATTTTCTTATTTTGTTGTAATTAAAAAACGAAAGACTGTAGAAACTTGAAATTTTCACTGAATGTTTATATTAGCATTTTCTATATACGATAAGATTTTGAAAATAATTTGACTCTTTTTGAGCTGTTTACGGACATTGTAAGTTTTAAATTTTAAAATTTTTTTTTTCTATAAATATCAATAAAGTTTTATCTATTGGACCAAAAAGTATAAAAAATTAATACAAGGCTCCTGATACATTGATACAATGATTACAATTGTTACAATAGCAGTTGAAAAATATTAAAAATACATAGGTACAATTTTTTTTTATAAGCATTTGAAGTTAAAATGTTGACAAAATTTATCAAATTTAAAATTGAATAATTATTTTGTAGTTAAAAATTTATAAAATGTTCAACTTTTATATCTAAGGATTGAAAATTTAAAACAAGATTCCACGTAAATATTTAATTCTGTTACCAAAAATTCTAAGAAATATATAAGCACAGTTTATTTTTATAGTAATTTTAAGTTCAAATTTGGACGAAATTACATATTAAAAAACCTGGAATAACTATTTTAGTTATTTTGTTGTGATTGTAATGATTGTATAATATTATTTGTGGGTACTTGAAACTTCTAAAGTATACTATTATATAATAATTATCTATGATAGTACCACGGTTTGTTGTTGATGTATAACGCGTTACCTGATTGATATTGTGATATGATTAATTTGGAATTTATTATTAATACCTATTATAGGTCAATTTTTTTTTAATACTATAGATAAGTATACCTATAATAGGTATGTCTAATACCTAGACTGACAAACCGTCTCCACTCAGAATCGTTTTTCTTATACAGTGATATTATATCATTGAATTCAAATTTAATACTATCTATTATACAGTGACCCACTTGTAACCTACTGTACAGCAGAGCGACATCCACTTGCCCACCTTTTTTTTTACTTTCAAATTGAAAACTCCAGAAATAATATGATATAATAGAATGTCGATTTGTTGCTTGTTGTTTTAAAAATAAAGATGATTGAATTTCCTGGCATTGTGGATTGCAAGTCATTGTGTAAACAGATAAGGGTGATCAAAATTTCGTACACAAAACACTCAAAAAATATATTTACAAGAAATTTAGTTCGTTAGGATTTTCAGGCAAAAGAGATACAGCTAAATGATAAACCTGTCCTTATACTTTAAAAGTAGGCATAACATTCGCATGCCTGATTTAATTGGCACCAAAAGGTGTCATTTGAAAAGCGGAGTTGTAAACACTTAATAATTCAAAGAAATGCTTGGAATCTGCAGGATGTGAACAATGCAAAAGACTTTTTAATGGTTCAGGTGGATCAGCAATTTATGGCAATAAAACTTTACTCCCTGTACAGCAGAGACCTGGAGGTTCTTTTGACCATTGCAATGGATTATATTATCTGTACGTAATACTCATATTTCCTATAAAAACGTTAGGACTATTTTTATAATCGATCAATTTGTCGTAATGAAAAGCAGACATATAATTGGTTGCGCCATGAAGCAAGTGGTTGAACAAAATTTTCTTCACTATCAGAGGCATCTAGACCTTCATTTTCAAAAATATCATCAATATTAAAATTTTAATATTATAATAATATTATCAATATTATTATCATCATTAATATTATTAGCAGAAGTACCACTATCGTCAAAAGTTATATTACTATTATTAATAATTACACAACCACCGTCGTGATGAGTTATATCATCACTACTAATATTGCGATCATCATTTTGCGAAAATTGTTCGCCATCGTCGTTAGGGCTCAACAATTTAGAAAGACGCAGCTGTTTGACTTTAAATGTTTAACAACCTATATTACGTTTTCTTTTCTTAATAAAAAAAAAACTCAAAATTATTAACGGAAAGAAAAAACTGTAATAATAATTATTATTTTTAGATTCTGAGTGAAACGATGAATGTATTGATTTTACAATGATGTGTG
>NC_042494.1:69403136-69474882 GCF_005508785.2 Acyrthosiphon pisum | reverse complement strand
TTACCCACCTTTTTTTATTTTAAATGCAAGGCCTCGACTGCATTGGTCATTTTCCGCTATTTGTGTGTTACTCTATAGGTTTTTAGTTCATTATAGAATATAAGGTTTTTTTTTCATTATATTCATTATATAACATCTAATTAAATAAGTAAGTAACTAACAATTATTAAAAATTAAAACTGAAGATATATGTACATTTTGATTTTGTTCTGATTATAATATGGTTATGTATAAATAATTGGTTCTTTGATAACATCTATATAACCTACTAAATTTATAAAATCTTATTATATTTTAATATTATAGACAATCAAATAATAGAACTGTCAATACTGACAATACTACAATAATTATTCGACATAATCCAAATTAAGCAAGATTTAACTATCAGGTGAATTTTAATAATATTTTATGGCGTATTGATATATTATGCATATAAATAGGTAATATTATAATTTATAATAATCGAATTATTTGCTTTTCAATGGAATGTCATCGAATATGTTGTACAAAATAGAAACATAACGCACAATGCACTATTAAACATCGAACAAACCGAAATAGGTAAATTAATGCAAATAGATATCATCATTAATTATTATCAATAGTGGACTGTGACAGATTCGAATAAGCAATTAAAACGAGTTTGAATGTTACATTTTAAGATTTATTCTGGTGCGTAAACTATTCAATTTTTTTTGGTTTCCTGTTCCAAAACTGGTTTAATTTTTTCAGGGTTACATGGTTTTGAAACCAAGCATGTAGAGGTTACTGTTTAGATTTTTCGACAAATATTTTCGTTCAAAGCAGGAAACGTGCAATGAATATAACTTTTAACTTTTATTGTGCTTACATTTTCATAATATTATATGTACCTTATCGGTTTTTTTTGTTACTAACGTCCATATAATCCTAAACATATTGTATGATTTGGATTATTATTATTTTTATTGCTTACATACTATTCCTCTAATATGGTATTTTATGAAAAATGCAAATAATGGAACACCGTGTGCATTTGTATTAGAGTCGTTTCTTAGTTGTATTCGAAGTGTTTTCAACAACTATTATAAAATAGACGTATGAAAAATAAAATATGAGAATAAATCGTATTAGCTAATTATTATTAATACTTAGTGTACTTGTATTATTATTTATTATAGAGAACACGATTTGTTTCGATTTCATTATAGAACGAGTAAGTGGTCTATATAATATGGCTATATTATAGATAATGACTCTATAGCCAAAAAGAAAAAGTACTTACCTACCTATCGTGTTATTTAATACCTAGTAAAATATACATTTGAGTATTTAAATCTAACGATAATCATAACTGGTATTTTTATAATATGAAAATAAACGCAATAAATTATTAACGCTATAAAACTGCAGTTGTATAATATTTAATAATAATAATAATAATAATAATAAAATTAACTATTAGGTATCTAATGGTATGATATTATTAAATGCTGTTGTGACATTTATTTTAACACGTGGCCCCTATGCGGTAAAAGAGCTGCACATTATATCAAAGCGTTATCGGTAAATGGAGTGAAAGAAAAACAGATCAAAGAAATCGGTACACGAAATACTGTACAGTGTACACATTCTATCGTGATAAGATGGGTTTTGCGTTTAATAATTTACTGCCCCTTTTGTAGATAACCTTTAAGTCAGTTGCACACGGAAATTGGAAACATTTTCCATTTCCATTTTCTCGGAGCACCAAATATATTATAATAATAATATAGTTCGTGCCTAGAAGCGAGAGTTCAACTGCGCATGAGCACACTATAAGGGCTTTATGAATACATGGGGCTATCATTGCAATAAAATTAAATAAACGACTGGCGTGAATGTTTGTGTAATAATAGTAGCTTGATAGTGTTTGGTACTTTAGTCATAATAAATTATTTAGGGAAACTGTGGTAAAACATCTTAATTATAAATATTAAAATTTACGATTTTCTATTTTTTTTTTTTTGTCATTGTTAACATTTGCAAATAATCTTAATAATCAATAATCATCACATCACTATACTATATTATTGTACACAATTTTCACTTATAATTATTTATTGTTTTACTCATAATATCTATATCCTAATATTGTATTAATAATAACTTATAATTTAACCATGACTTTTTATCAAACTCTAACTCTCAAAATACAATTTATTTAAGTAGTTTATTTTTAGTAGAGATACTAGTGCTCGGGTACATTGACAACTTTTACATAGTTGGACTTCATTATTTTACACTCTACACGACTATTTGTATTAAATTTCACAACATTTCCCTTTTGAAAATTTGAACGGTAGGCATCGGCAACTGGGGAAGAAATGGTCCACAATATGATTACCTCACAAGCTAATGAAAAATTTAAAAATTGGATGGTAACTGCAGGGCAATGAAGATTTCGGCGCTGGGAAAATGGTATAGCAGCGGTGGTGATTGGTGAACAAAACTACCACACGAATCGCTTCGCATAATTTATTCACTGTGTATAGTCTCAGCCGGGGTCGGCCCATCTTAGTTTTCCATTAAGGTCAATATTACTCTCAGGGGAGGGGGTTACTTTCTACTACCCGTCCGATGGTCTCTGTTCATTTTTTTTCCTTTCATATTTTCCATTTTATATATTTTTTAATGCCATGCAAATTCGGGTAAAATACCCTTTGCCGAGGGGAGGCGTTTGTGAGGCGTGTTAATAAAAGATAAAGGGGTCATCGCAGCAGTATTTGGGTACAGATTCCTGTTTGGATAGATTGGCCGGGGAGTGTCGGTAAGTAGTGAACGGTCGGCGGGTCCGTGTCCCTGATATTATGCAAAAACGACCCGCAACCGCTTTCATATTAATGATAATACAACTTTGGCCTGTTGATAACGATAATAATAATCATAAATATTCAGCGATGGCAGGACATAGGACGGTATGTGTCCGCTCTTTCTCTCTCTCTCTCTTTTGTCCATATACCAAACTAATTCGGGTAAAAGGTTTCATCCATGTATTTTGACAATCTATACTCACCCAATTTCTCATTTCCAGTAAAGAAAAACGATTTGTATGTCATTCATTCATTTGGTTTTTGGAAAAAAATCAATTTTTAATTTCACTAAAAAATATGAAAAAAGTTTTGTATAGATACATTATATCTTATATAAGTATCATGCTATTATACTGATGCCAATAAACATAAAATATAACAAAAACATGCACATTTTATGTTTTATTTTTGACCACAGAATTAAGGAGCTAAGTAAAGACAATTGATTTATTTACACAAATTGTTTTCTGTATAATTTGTGTTTTGTAATATATACACCCAGACAACCGTATCAATTTTCGACCCAAAATACAGATTTCGTGTGTTCAATGTTTGCTCAGGACTTTGGACGAACTTAATGGCGAATTATTAAAAAACGATAATTAACACAAACAGGTTGTTGTTGATGTTTACCAGATCTTGAGTGTCAATATATTATCTACCTCCACCAAACTACCACCTCCAATATAACAATTAGAGGACACCTGGTGGTTAGGTTCCCAAATAATGTACTTTGCATTTCGTACGGTAGGTACAAATGAATACTAATACAAATAGGTAATAAAACAGTTCAGTCTACTCAATAAGCGTAATTGTTAAAAAGTGTTGAAAACTCGCAAGATGTTTTGATACACAGATAAAATAACATATTTACATTTTTTAAACTAAATTTATCAGCTATACCTACCTAGTTTTATCTTATGTGACATCCGAAACACAATAACTCATTATTCACATGACAAAAAATAATAATACGAAAATTTTTATTTTTAAATCATCTTGATTTGGCTTACGTTGTATGCACCAGTTTTTTTATTACGATAAAAACGGAAAAAAGTAGACACGTTTTAAGTTAAAGGGGGATTTCTGGAGTTGAAAAAAAATAGCACGTTATAACGAGTAAGTAACGAAATGTTTCTCTGCAATGAAATAATAAAATAAATAAAAACCGTTGTACGAAGGTTATTGGTACCAAACCGATTAAATTTTGAACGCACGCATAACTTGATCCAAGCCCATGCGCATATGGTAACATTTATACATGTGTATAAAACACAACACTATCGTCAGTGAATATCTGTAGATATAATATGTACACGTATATTATTATATTATACAGATTGGGTCGCGGGAATAATGGAGCTAAAAATAGACGGGTTATTTCTCAACGCATACTATGAGGTTGGGAAGGTCTGAGAGAGATCATTCGAGACCATGCCGTTTATAGTTACCCCCGTGGATCGCGGTGGATAGTGTGTTCGTCGTGTGTTCGCGTATAAAATGCAATAATAGTGCAGAAGACTTCATCGATTGACAAGTATTGCACCGGCGAGTTCACTCAAACTATTTGGACCTATTTGCATCGTACTACAAATAAGATAGACGTCATATTATTGTGCTCACCATAATATTTTTAAAAACTTGAAATGGCACTTGTTATCAGAAGACATTAATAAAATTGTCGCGCGTCTACAATGTACTACATTATGTCTATCTGTTTTTATCCCTATTCCCCTGACTCACTCTGTATTCATTGATTCTGTTGAGTCGTGTCACACAATATTACGCGGTGTTGAGTGTACATATACACTATACACTATATGGGCTATCTAAAATGGTTATTACTTATTAATATCGCTGAAGACGTAAAAAATGTATCAAAACAAAAAATCGACAGACGTTTTCTCAGGGACCTGTGATTTACGCGAGTACCGCATCCAACGCATTTCCTCTTTTCGGATGGTTATTATAATTTATAATAATACCATACACCATCATATACCTATTATAGGTACCGTCTACAGTGACGGCATTGGAAGGGCGCAAGGTAAGGTTCTTAAATCGGTTGGCCTAAAAGTGGTAAAATTCTATGTATAGGAGTATAGGACATGCGCATTTTGATGTGCATAAGAAATAATATAATATACCCGAATAAAACTCAAACTAATATAGAACTCACTGTGCCTTACAAGGTAATTCTTTGCCACGGTGAACCGAGGTACAACCTCTCAGGAAATGCGAGACATTTTTAATTTGTCACGTTTTTGAGTTTTTCAAACGATTAAACTCACGACTTAAAATTTACCAAAAACAATTTTTATTTTTTCGTAATGTTGTTTTTTTATAAGGAGTTTTCTTGCGGTTGACGATGAACCAAAAATAATCATCCTGTATGCGTACTTACACAATATACACACATGTGTGGGATGACTGACTGCGAACAAGGGTGTCGTTTGTACTGGTGGCAGAGGAACACTGCGCAGCTTCCGCAACGACCGACGAAAGACAATCGTGTAAAACGGTTTTTCGCGTTATTCCCGAACGTGTCGTAATTTGACATTTTCGCACTCGCAAAACCTCTTGCACGCGCTGCGTTGTAAGGCGTGCGCCTATACGAGTGTTTTTGGTCGACAAAAAAATAAATAGGGCAGACTCAACTAGGACAAGAAAAAGACGTGCAAGAATTAACAGCCTTCAGGACGACAAAAACTTTAACTCGCAATATATTATTATAAAAATAATGATAATTATATTCATATACCATCCCTGGTGGTTTCGTTCTAGGACACTTCAAAACAATATAATATTATTATGTTTTATACATACAAAATATGACATCACACTTAGAGCGATCAAATAATCTTCCCTGACGCCGTGGCCCGAATTGCAAGAAATGCCGCCGAAAATACGTATAGTTATAATCAACCTCTTCGTATAATAATACAGGCACAATTGAATCACATATTCGAATAATACCAACAACTCGGGTTCAAGGGAGATCCGACCCCATCTTCAAATTGCTTAATGTTAATATAGTTTGATATAAATGTATTATTATAATTAATTTCTAACCATATTTTACAACTCTTTTATCATGGACTTAAATTGTCTCTATTTATAAGTATACAAACTTTAATAACTCAAAAACCGCTCGTTTGAATTTCACATCAGATATTTGCATTTCGTTTTTGATACATCTTTTCAAAAATGTCATCCGCTTACAACCAACAGTAAAAAAGGGTGATTCTCATTTAAAAAAAGAAATTGATACCCTCACGAGACACTTCTGAAATGATTTAAAAATAAATCAAAGTGTTTGAATTTCTGGTTTTTAATTATTATTATTGTTATTGTACTTAATAATTAATCCAAAATTCAGATTTTGAATAAATTAATTATCAAAGAAAAACGTCGGGTGAACCTACTTGGTGATCACCCTATATAAACTAACGTAAGTAATATAAAATAATTGTAGAATTTTACCGGATAATAATATGTGTTGTTAATATGACAACAATTTGTGAAAATAAAAATATATTTATGAGCTCAGCACCGAACACTTTCGGGAAAAACACTTACCCATCGAGATGTTCCCTCTCGGCAGACACCAACACTAATAGCTATATGGCATCGATATTGCATTGAATATATATTTTCAATTTATTTGAAGATTAAAAAAAGACACCACTGGTAGAAGCGAATAGCGCTGATGGGAATATGAGGGTACTATATATAGGTATACTTCGCGTAAACACTTCAGTGCGTGTTTGAGTATTATTTTCTTCTATTCCACGATAATAATACCTACACACTCTTGGACGTCATCGTTGAAGAGAGGCGTAAATGACGAGACTCATATTCCTATACATCTTATCTGCGGCATAATGTGTGAAAAATAATATTTTTCTGGTCGATTGCAGTCTATATACCGTGGTTAATACGTCTTGACGAATTTGTCAACACGTTCACCACTCACCAGCCAATATAATAAAATAAGGTACTAGATTTTTTTTTCCCGATGCAAAAGTGGAATTAGAAAATAATTGATTTAGGAGGTAGGTAGGTATACCGAATTAATTTCACCTCGGATCACCATTTAAACATTTATTTTTTTTTTTAAATTTATTGTTGAAATGAAATTATTTATTTATTCCATATCAATAATTATAGGTAGTTGTATGACTACAAACTTAATATAGGTACTCATCCATCGTATTTACGTATTGCATTTAAAATGTATACAATAATTCTCAACATTTCCCTTTTGAAAATTTGAATGGTGGGCACCGGCGATGGGGACGGTAATGGTCCCAAATATACCTAAATACAGTATATTTTCATTAAAAACAAAGGGGATCCGCGCAAACTATACAGAATGTCGTGACAATGTCCATAAACCACGACGATTGTAGGGACCAAAAATATATATCATACAATATACTTCTCATAAATCCGTTAACAGTTCCTCCCATGTATATGTGGACTGCACGACGACGCCATGCCGTTAGGATTCTTATTTTTTTTATAAGGTTAACCATCCGCGTCTTTATATCATGTGTGCGTAAGTCGACGAAACACCATGTCGCATATGAACGGAAATAACCCGACGGGAGGAAAACGTTTTTCTATTTTTTCACAACCTAACGTGATAATATTATCATAGCAGTGTTATATATGTGCTCGCAGCGATTTCCCGTCCCACCTAGCGATTTATATATATATATATATATAATAAATAATAATATATTATTATATAATATCTTTTACGCCATTATTCTAGCTGGCAGCTCCCACTCGAAACTTTAACGCAATTTAATGCGACGAAATGGTAATAAAGTTTTTCTCGTAGGCTTCCGGCACTCGCGAGTGAAAAACAAAACGAAAAAAGGAAATCACGATTTATACATTATACTATATATATATATATATATATATATATACATTGGATAGATAAATAGTGTATATAGTGTGTGCACGTGTGTATACAAATAGCTTACGGGTCTGAAAGTTCTAAAATAAAAGTTTCGGTCCAAGTGCAGTTTTTTCGGAAAATTAGTTTGTTTACGCGACCTCTAGTTTTTATTAAAACAAAAAATGATGAAAAGGAAAACCTATAAGACCATTTGATGACCAACTTTTTCAATCTCAAACCAAACAAGGTTTCATTCTAACGCCGCCGACGGGCCTAGAACACCTACGGCTCACCATTATATCATTATATATAATATACAGAAACTTGAATATATCATTAAATATGTAACAATCGGACCGTACATAATAATATTATTATTACACATAATTATTATATATATCATCCAGTTGTTACATATTTGATGATAAATTCTAGTTTCACGGAATCGACCACTTTTTATATCAAAACTAAAATTAAATGGGACTTTTTTTTCAATGGCTAAGGACTATAACACAAAAATGTATACAATTTTGATTGTTGAATAATGTTTGTAATAATACTTTGACGATAAAAATGATATTGATTGTGACACATAAGTGTATAAGAATTATTTATAACATGATAGTGAAACAAAAATACTAAATTTTAATTTTAATGGTTTTGGGATCTACATTTGCGATAGGCTCATTTTTCATAGAAATGACATTGGGGAATATAAATGGATGCAAGATATAACGAGAAGAATATTTTGGAAATGTTATGTTAATTAGAGATAGGATAACGCGACAATCAAAAGAACTTATTGAATGCAACCCACATAAGGATTTCATACCTATAATATACGAATACGTCTATGGTCCGCTAACTAAGCTAAATCTAGTTGGTTTGTGACAGAAATATAATCATGAGGGGACATGGAATGTTCAGTATGAAACTTGCAAAGTTTAAAAACTTCCACTGTAGTATCTAAATCTGACGAGAGAACCACAAGCAGTATGCGGATCCCTAATTATTGAACTATATTCTAGTTTGAACAAGAGCACAGAATATAATATATTAACCGAATGTTTTAAGATAAATTCCTAAGCCAATCTCATAGCGAACCCGAAAACTTTTAACGCTTTGTAGGCTGCAGCATATCATGATATTATCAATGTTAAGGTTGGGATCCAAAGAACTGCTGAGCTTAAAACCTGGATCGTTTACGTAACTACCACGTTGTAATTCAGAGCGCAAAATATTTTGATAAAATAGTTTTATAGCCTATAGGTGATCGAATCTTAGTAATACGTCTAACGTCTACGTAATAGCCTTACGCTTAGACATTTTTATAGTGATCCACCCAATGTTACAAAATTATCTAAGTTCATTTTAGAGCATCTAGCAAACGTCTAGAGGATTATCTCGCATGTGGAGCTTTCATATCATCAGAAAAACTGAGTAGGCAACTGTTGGCAAATAGCAATAACAGAAGTGGAGACACGTAGCTCGCCTGAGGTACTAAATTATGCTAAAAACGCATTCGAAATTTTAGAGCCAATGGCTGACTGATTTAGTATGATTTAGTATCTGTCTTCAAGATACGATTTTATATTTTTATCCATTGCAGGAGCGGTTCATCGAAACAAAATCCTTTAAGGACTTAAATGGAAACATTTTGTAGAGGACCTCGTAAATGACATCAACCTGCAAATTCAAAGAACTCACACACAAAATTACTGAACTCTAAAGTACACGTGGTAGACTGACCTTGTGAAAAACCACGCAATTCCTCTATGACGATTCTGTTAACAGGCCATAACTGAATAGCCTGGACGTAGTTTAAGATATTTGTTTCAAATATTTTTGTGATATATAAGATTTTTTGTAAATTGGTCTGGAACTTGAGATTAAAATATGGATTGCGTGGCTTGGGAATGAAGTAGTACAATTATTATAATAGAAAAGCATATTAACTACTAAGTAGTGAACGTTTTATTGTTAATTGTCCTCGTATATTATGGACTAAAAGCGAACACTTTTTTTCGTTTGGTTTGTTTTATGACGTACGAAAGATAGGAAAGTTTTGATCATATTGTATCAAAGCGTATCATTTGAAAATTTTTTTAATATTTTTAAATGTTGATTTTTTTATTGTTGTGAACTTATACTTAATTTATTTTTCACATATTTTTTGCAAAAAAATTTGTTTAAATATGTGAAATATGATTTGACTATGAAGTACCTTAATTTATTTTTCCGTATTCAATGAGTTTTTTGTGCATTAATTGGTTTTCAAAATTAATTATATTCATACACTAGCACAGTCATAATTGTTAATTACTATTGTTATTACCTACCTATTCCACAGAACCCTTATATTCTGTATACCTACAACTAACAATTAAGTCCTGTATGTCACAAATCCATTAAACTACTGTAACATTTAAAAAAATCAACCAGAATTAAATATTCATTATGATATTTTTTCGATTATTCTCTGGAATTCTCTATAACCGGCACATTGTTCTAAAAAATTCAAAGAAACAACACTTTACAAATAAATAATTAAACATCGTTTTTCAGAACTATGTTGTAAAGGATTCATTACGGAGAAAATAAAAACATTTTATTAAAAAACAGGCGCACCGTTACAGTTAATCTAAACTATTTGAACGCAAAAACATAAATATTATTAAATAATTAGTATACTGGTATTTGTAATAATATAATTATTTCAGTTAATATTCTCATTGTCTATACGATTGTAACTAAGTAATAAATATGTGATATGAAGTTACCATATTGTTAATTATAATAAAAAAAAACCTCCATACACAGTTTAAGTGTTATTCGCTAGTACTAAACATTTTTATGACGTAAGTTTTGTTGACGTGATTTTAGATTAAGAAGAGCTCTTTCTTTATTATAAAACAATGTGAATGATACCGCCAGTAAATATAATTTTATTAAAACTTTTGCCTCAAATCACAATATAGAATAATGTACTTTTGAATTAATCTCGAAACTTTTGATTTTATAATCGCATTGGACAATCAAATGGTATAATTTTCGGCTTTATAAAATACAATTTTAAGTTCTTAAATAATATGATTACATTTTACGATTTAAGCGAACAAAAAATGATGATTTGAATACTGCAGTACAAGCATACCTATTCAAATATAATATAATCTTGAATCTTTTTTTTTTTTGTATCTTGGTACCTAGGTATAACGATATTATAGTTTTGTTTAACGTTTCTTCTGTAGCTTAGGTGCCTAACAACAATCATATGCTTTTCTAATTAGCAGACTAAACATGTTTACTTCTTAGTTCTTAGCCACTATTATGAACAATTTCTTTGAACTATTGTCAATTCTAATTATGCGTACATATTTGTATTATATTGTATTCATCATAAGACATTCATTGAATTAATTGTCATAAAAAATAATATTTGCCAAAGCGTATACCTACGAATATTGCTGTTACGTGATACTGTTCACGTCGTTCATTATAAACGGAAATTCTAATTACTAATGCATTATGATATTATAATAAAATTGTAAATTTCCACAGAACTGGAAAAAATATTTTGAATATTTCCAGTTCAAATTTAATTTTCTAATGTTTCATAACTGTCGGATAACAAAATATATCACGAGTACGCATTTCGGTTTTTACAACATTGTGAAAAGGGTATTTGGATGTCTGTAAACTTTCCTTTTTCATAATTATCAGATTAGTTTCAAAACTCGAAACAAATTAGTAATAAAATACTTTACATGTTCGTTATATTTGTGGCATTGAAATCAAAGGATATAATTCATGCTATTTTAATTAGTTAAATATCACAATTATGGAAATGAAACTGAAACTCCTAAAATATCGGAATTGTTAGTTATTGGATTAGTTTGATAAACTTCCTTCGGGAATTTGTAATCATGACAGGAGTTCTCTAATATCTTTCAAAAGTTAGAGTTGTCTCTGTCTGTGTTCAAGTCCTTAAGTGGTAAACTTTTCAAAGCCTCCGTCAAAAGTTTAGATTTAAAAACTCTAAAATTGAATTAATTTATTTTTAATACAATTGTAATTAAGTTACTTTTCTAGTATTGACCTCATTCTGAATCGTAGCTAGTTAAAACGAATACGATAATTTTACGATTTTGAATTTATTGTTTCTTGGCTAATTATTGTTATTGAACTCGAGTTAAATGTTATATAGTCGAAATAATTTTTATGGTCACATTAGCATAAAACAGCAATAATCATAATAAATAATAATCATTTTTATACGCACTTACGGAAACAATACCCAGTGGACACAATAACGTTCATATAATAAACCATTAATTTATCTACGGGTATAGGATGGTAACGTTTTTATTAGACTATTTTTATCTAAAAACGGTGTCGTTTTTCTGAGTGTGGTGGTAAAAAATAACTTTGAAATATGATACATCGCACTATCGTCAAAGACTAAGAGAGATCACCGAATTAAAAAAAAATTGTCTTTTCGGGGCGCCTGGTGGATGTGAAACATCTAAATTATTTTTTATAGAAAATATGCATGAAATTTGAAGAAAATAATCATGATATAATTAATAAGAAACTATTCAGATTTTTATCAAGAAAAATTATTTTTTATTTAAAAATCGCATTATTAGATGATTCACGCGAGTCGCTTCATCCCATCAACAGCCGGTTTCACCCGCCGCATTAGATGTAAAGCATTAAGAAAAAATGCTTTCACTGTTCTGCCGCGTACGTATTACGTAATAGGTAACCATTAACCAGTTATTAAAATTGTAATTTGAACATAAACGATGCTCCAAAAGTCAAATTGTTTTATAATTACGGCATCGCATCAACATACCATAGGAGGGATTCTATAGTTAATTTTTCCTCCATATGTAACAAATTATCAGCCCTCTCCTTGGTCTAAAAAAAAGCTTAACACTGAGTTGATCACTGTTATAAGCGACACGATAAAACGTATATTTTTAACAAAATCTAAAATACTAGATTGATGCATTATCTGTTAATTCCGACACTTTACGATTTCTGATAAAAGTTCACTGTCGATCCCCTGAGGTCTTGTAACTATAGTTTAAATAACTATTTTTCGCCGAGAGACATCCGCTATGCACAGAACTGTCAAAACTATATAATATAGAGCTGACGTTGATCGAGTTGCATTTTTTTTTTTTAGTTTTTATCGAGCCGGCATTTCTTTAGGGATAAAAAAAAAAGATCCATTTACGAACGTAAAACATTATAACAGTGCCGAAAAAAATCCTAATAATATAAAAATAGTATTAACTCATTTATACCTACAACACTAATAATAATAATATATTGTTTACTTTATTTCCTTATACAATATGTCACTATTATACCCCACTCGATTAGACACACGTGATTATCATGACACCTGAAAGAACTATTTTTTTTTTTAATCAACCTGTAGAACGTCTATTAGGTATATCTTAACACTTCGAGTTCTTGTTCCTCCTAATCATTTCCAATGTTTTCTTAAATGTATTAAAATTAACATGGTTGCACCTGCCTATATAGTTGTAGTGGTCTAAGAGCCAGAAACACTAAACAAAAACTGAGTATTATATTATTATAATATGATACTCAATAGGCGTTCGTGGCAAGATCAGTAAAATTGGTAGGGTGGTCAACTTGTTAAATACCTTCTACAGTTACGACAGAAATATATCTCCTCTTCACGCGCCCACACTATAGTTTATTATATATATTATAGTGAATTATCCCTCGGTACTTAAATAATGGACAACAATGGTTCGTGCTCATGACATGGTAATTAAACTGGTAGAAAGTATACCGATAAATAGTGGAAACATTTCGTTTACGCAAATCTATACGATAGTCGTGTAAGTGTTGGATAAGTCGACGGTCGTGTTATTCAAATAGATATTCGTTATATATTTAAAGAAGACGAAGACACCTCCACTGCACATGTTATATTATACCCTTGCAGAAGTAGCACATTGTGTCCGCGCCTACGTAATCGCATTTGAAAATATCTGTACCGGATCCGAACACGCCTTAAGTGGCGTGATGACCCAGTCCCCCGGGAAAATCACTCCCCTTGATCCATTTTCAAGTGTTTACGTCAAGCGATACATTTTACTCTGTATTAAATGTTTTGCCCTTCTGCAGACTGAAATTTCAATCGTTGTTCACCCACATTTATCAGCTGCTGTAGTAAGTTCTTTGGAATCAATCACGTTTTATTCATATTCCACTCTCATCTCACCACGGAAAATGTCTAATCACCTAGGTATACTATCGCCTAGTATGACTTAACTTTATTATATACTTAAGGCATACGATACCTATACAGAGTAAAATATTTAGGTTTAGTTATTCTTTGCAATCTACGGTGGAAAAATTATATACCTATCTATTAAAAATATCGGTTGTCCGATTAAGACCAATTATTTTTTAACTGTTTAATTGTTTTTAAAAAAACTCTTATCCACAGAATTTATGCACATCGCAGTGTACTATGCACTATAGTCTATATAAATATTAAATACATTTTCCAGAATGGTCTAATGGCGTGAAGTGACTGTGCAGATAATCTACTATAAGACCACTGATTGAAATTCAACAAAATCATGTACAAACTATCTGTCTCTAATGACAGGAATTGATGGAATCGACTTTATTGAGTTAAAAAGAACTTCCAAAGTTAGATGCCATTGTACACACCAATTTGCTATTTTAAATTGAACCGATAAAATTAGTCTTTTGCGAGTTGACAATAAAGTTGAAAACTGGGCATACAATAATCGTGTAAGGTCCTACATAACAATTTAATAAAGGAAAAAAGTTTTTTTTCGAATATTTGGGTTCAATATACATTTTAACTCTATGCCATCGTATATTAAAAAATAACTATTTTTGATAATGTAAATAATAAAACCAATCGTCTATCAAATAAGATTTCTACATTCAACTTGTTGTTATATTATAATATTATGAACTGTAAGAATTTATATTTTGTTAGTTTAAAATGATTTCAGATATAATTATTGTTAAAAATGTATATCTATAATCCATTAAATATTATTAATAATTTATTTACCCCGCCACGAGCGTAGGTTATTGGGGTAGATTAACTTAATCGCATTATTAATTAACCTATATTAGAATATATAGTGATTACAATTAATATGGTCCTATTTAGTTTTATTAATAAATATAAATAGGTAATATTTAGCAAAAATAAAATCATAATATCATACCGACGACAAAAATGTCAATAACAATAACAATTTTATTATTAGGGTTGTCGAAAATTATAATAATATTAATCAGATATCTTACCTTGTTCGGCGACTGCTTGCTGGCGAACAGCACGTCGTAGACGGCGCACACGGCCAGCACGGTCAGGCCGGTTTCCTTGGCCAACATGGACGCGGCCGCCATGAGCACGGTGGCCGCCAAGCAGGCCCACTCTCGGACCGCGCAGCACTCGGTGACGCCGCCGGGCAGGCCGTCCAGATCGCTAGAGCACGTGCCCAGGCCCAAAGCAGCGAAGACGGTGCGCACCGCCGAGCCCAGTCGGTACGTCCGGCGGTGGCAGCCAGCGTCGCAGCACACGACGCGGCGCCGCGGGTCTGGCGTCCTGTCCCGGTGCCGGACGTGCGCCGCGTAGCACAGGAACGCGGCCAGGTAGAACAGGCAGGCGAGCAAGTCAGCGCGGCCCACGACACCGGCTACGGCCTCGGCGTGCACCGGGTGGACGGCAAACACGGCTGCGGCCGCAGCGGGACGGCGGCCGGGCATCAGCGTCCGGTACACGGCGTATACCAGATACGTGACGGCGCAGTGCAGCAGAACGTTGGCCGCGTGGTAGCCCTTTGGGTCGAGGCCGCCTGTCCAATGGTTCAGCCGGAACGAAGCCACGCACAGCGGCCGGTATGAGCCGTGCGAGCTGCTCGACCCGATCGGCGTACCCCAGAAGTCGTTGGTCCAAATGTCGGTCAGCGGCGCAGCTCGCGTCACGTCCGGATTGTTAACGATCGCCCGACTGGAAACATACATAACATAATTAGACGATGTTGATGTGTAGGTACTTTGTGCGTTGAGCGAAAGGACAGAGTTTTTACAATCCATACTACATTCCAAACATAATTTTGGACGAAAACGCGTTGCGATTCGCGCGCATTTGCAGTCTATTATCAGTCTACCGTCGTTGCGCGGCAGACTTCAATACTGGCCGATCACAGAGGTTCTACCGTTCCGAGTCTACGCAGTTATTCCAATAATTTTTGGAATAGAATATAGATAAAGGAACGAAATTCATATTTTAATAACGTTATATTATCTGCTGGTAACAAAATGGGTATATTCAATTGTTCGCATATCCATATCAGTATATAAATATTTACACTATAGGTATACTATACGTTTGTCGTTCAATGGATTTATTACCAAATTAATGATAATATATTATAATTTTCAATATTCGGGACAATTACAATGTTATAATTAGGTCGAGCACGCCATAACCATAATAGTATACGAAACTACGTGATTTCGAGTTTAGAACATCGCAGACCAAATCGTCTGGTGGTCTCGTGTTTGACCGATGACCGGCGCAAAAGCACGTCTGGGCGATGGGATGAAAAAAGTCGTTTGGGCAGACGACCGACCGTTTGTTTTCATGCAATGACTGTCTTGGGGTTTTTTTGGAAATCTCCCAAAATCCGCCAAAGAAAACTTTCCGAAACGATCACGGCGAGACGACTCGGTAAGCGAAAACGTCGTGCTGCACGAGATAAATCACGAACCGGAAAAGTTAGCGATCGTGTGTCGGAAGTAGATCGGATATGGTGACGCTCGTGACTAACGCAAAGGGATATTGTGCATGACGAAGTCTTGCGCCGGACATGGTAATATATTATCATATTATAGAATTTTTTTAGATAATTTTTTGCCATTGCTTTGGGGAATTTGATCACTTGTGGTCGTGGAGAACCCGAGAACGAAAATGAACTCAGCCAATGTGAGTTCGACATACTGCCAACAACAGTGAAACAGCAGTGGTCACAGGCGCGTAAAAAGAAAACCATTTGATGGCGACATTTTATTATTATACTTGTGACACGAGCATAATAATGATTATTATTTATTTCGTTAATATAATTATATTTTGATATTAAAGAATTGCAGTGTTTTGAGCCACCAAAATGTGGAAAAAATAATGCATTCTGCTGTGCACTTCATTATTATTATTATTATTTTAATATCTGGGCTAAACCACCAACCTCTTTCCTACCACTACGTGACTGCTTGGTCATGTTATTAATATAATATGCCTAATGTATACAATTATATAGACAGTTACAGAACAATTATCACTATCGTTTCTTCAGTAAATCTACAAAATATGTTGGCGAAGAGTATGTATAAATTATGCCGCGCTTCTCTCTATATACTTCAAAATGTCTCGAGAATTTAATAATAATGCGAACATTCGAGACACAAACAATCCGAACGCTGCGAAGACACAAGTGCTCGTGCAGCAGTGAATGCGAACTTGTTAGTTGTTTGTTCGTTATTTAAGTGGCACAAAGTTCATTTTTATTGTACTTCTAACAAAACTCGAGTGTGTTACACTAAATTGAACGAACTATATATATGTATATATATACTTTACTAACGAACAAATTATTCGACGATCAGATTATTCAACTATACCGCGGCTGCGGCAGTTCCTGCAGACGTATATCATCGGTGTTTTTGCACTCGAAAATAATATAATTGTTAAAAATTATGTATACGGTTTTATCATTTCAAAAGACTTTTGAACGCACACATATTATTATTATAACTCACGTACAGCTTCGTTAAAAATAAAACAAAATAAATAAATTTAAACTATATTATAATGTAATTATAAAACACTATTAAAAGTATGTACCTAATACGTATAAAATAATGCAGTATAATATGCACTACATTATAAGCCTTTATTTTGTTTATGCCTCTTCGAAGGTTTATTTGCAACGTTCTGATTAATTTTAATCTGCATCAAAGTATAATACATATAGAAACGTATTTTGCTTCAAAGCTTTAAAGGACATAATTCGAGTTTTTATTTGCAGCAGCAGCAGTAGAATATCAGGATAAAACAAATTATAAATAGAATCATAAATAAATAACAACAACAGTTTTCGAAAACTCTTTGATTTGTTTAGTTCAAAAATATGTCCATTTTGATTTTGACTTCACCGCTATTATAATCATTCTTCGTATAGTTATAATCAAAAATACAACTAAGTAACCATCTGATATAACCAATGTTAATTCGCTTACCATTGTAATTTTTAAACTCAACTCAAAATCAATTTGACTCGACATTGACTCAAAATATTGATACTATTATTACTATTATTAAAATACATTAGGTTGTTTAGTTTTGATGATCTCAAGAAATTAAAAATCGTTCGGCGCTGTCTGCCTGTCTGGATCGGGACATAATGCTTTTTGGAAGTTTTCGGTTACTTTGAGTTTGGGTGTATGTCCCTTCAACAGTGGCAAATTATGTGTTTGACCATGATAATTCTCTGCGTGTATAGTAAACATGGTCTGGTTCCAATCTGAGCATGAGGTGTCTGTGACCATGCGTGGCCTTTTCGAAGTCTATTCAGAATTACGTTCCGTCGTCTGGATCAGTGATTCTCAACCTTTTTTCAAGACGACGCCCCAATTCAGATCCATAAAAACGGTGACACACTTATAACAATAATTAATGGATTTTTGAAAAATTATCAATTATAAACCTATATGTAAATAATTGAAAATGAGACTATCTTTACAATTATTTTATTATCTGTGTGTTTTTTTCTATTAACTCATAAGCACAAATATAGATAGGTAATAAACTAGATTGCTAACTATAGTAATATTATCAGTCGTCGCCAAAAAAAACGCCATGTTATTGGTTGTGCCTTGTGCGCTATGTATAGTGTTATTACCTAATAGACCAAATGTACCATTGTATTATATCTATTTATGTGTGTTATTATCACGATAAAAATTGGTAAAATACCATAGCCCACAACCTATATGTTGAAAAAAGTTGCGTCATCCAGCCCGCTTATCAGTGTATAGTAGTTAGAAATCTAGTTAAATATATATATCTGTGCTCATAAATCATAACACCATAATAATATCATACATTTATACTTTAGAAATTTACAATATCAATAAACAATCTCTATAACGACACACATTACGGTAATAATCGCGACACCCCGGTTGAGAACCACTAATCTAATTGGTGGGACGGTTGGCCGTGGAAGGATAGTGGTTTTTTTTCGTTCAGCTTCGTCTGATGGGTTGAACACATGTGCTGCCACTTGCCAATTACCATTGATTAAGTATTTGATTGTTGGTTTCAATATTATGTATTATACGTTGGTACTTATATATTGTGTTTCGTACGTACACGACGTCGACGGTCGAGCGTGGTTAGGCTACAAATTATTTGTGTAGCTCCAAATTTTCGAATTAGTAATTACTAATTATTACCAATAATGAGAAATTATTATAGTCATACAACATTTCCCTTCATAAGTCACATTTTTGGGAAATTGGTATTAACTAGTATATAATAAGTATATATTTTCATATATAGGTAATGATTTTTTTACAAGTAATAAAACAATTAATATTAACTAAAATATCGGGGGCCCGTGCGACTCCAGCACCACCCTACATGATAATGTACACTCTGTGCATACAAAACTGTACCTAAAAATTGGTTTTCATTGTTTAGGACTTTGTGCGCAAACTAGTTGTCGTACATTTTAGAAATCTTAGTTTTGAGTCTTCACAGAGTAGTTAACGATTATTCAATTTTATCTTCAGTCTCTCTTTTTTTCTTGATCGACATCACATTATAATAATATCATGCCAACTGTTGATAATTGATATACGCAATATAAATGTTTGGTACCTACTCGCGTGTGGTGTTAACGACTCAGCACCAAAGGTAAACAATGTATCACCCCGCCAAATTTCGAATGTCCAATAGTCTATTTTGTAATCGAAACGAGACACAATAGGTATTTAAATATTTAAATTATTGTAGAGTATAATGCGATTATCAAGAGGCCGAGACTTCGATACGCGTATAGGTATAACGTGTCGGTTTCAAACAGAGTTATATAAGACTATAAGACGTACATTTGTACTGGCCTTTTTATTAAAATGATATGTTCGTTGCCATACATTTTAATTATTTGAATAATTTTTTTTTTTACCAGTATTATAATTTAATATTAGTATTGTTTTTGATACATTATAGCAGTAGGTAGGTATAATATGATATTATGCTCGTATAACTAGTTTTTAAAATCCACTTTTATATGATTTTATGTGCGGAAAAGAACGAACAAGACAAAAAGAATATATTATTCTGTACAATAACACTCACGCATAACAACATGTAGGCACCAATAATAAACATTAATCATACACTCCTGTATCACTTTATTGCGAATCCTCCAAAAGTACTGATTTATTAAGAATGTAATGTTGTTTATGTATTTCTATCATTAATTTTGTTTTCAAATTCCATACCAATGGCATCCGGTAAAATCAAAATAATAAGCCATTAGTCAAAATAATTATTATATAAAGACTGTCACCGATGATGAGGAGCGACTAGCTTAACGCGAGGAACATCACACAATGCTGGTACAATCTATGCATTTTAATCATTAAATCACATTTTAATGATAAATTCTTTTTTTCTTATTTCGTGATACCTAATTGGAGAAAATAAAGATAGATTATGCGTAAATACACTCTAATAGCCCAATACTTTGAAATATTAAATGCAATTTGAAAAATAAAATTATGGATTCTGATTTCCAAATAGGGATTTTACTTTACTTTTTTGAGAACAAAAATTTGTAAATTCTAGAGATCCCTAATCCTAGTTATTTTGTTCCTTCTAGTTTAACAATTTTTTTCCAAAACCGAATCACATAATTATATGTTTAAACTTATTTTAATATATTGTACATAATATCTATTGCAGTATTAGTATGTATTACTGGCCGTTATTAAGTCTTATTAATCAAAACTTGAACATTAAGACTGTTAGAGCTTAAAATTAATTAATATTATTTAAATAATTTCTAACCTTTTTCACCATATTGAAACAAATTTTCTATTTTTATCAAAATAAATTAAAAAACATCTATACAAGTTCAAAAATATATATTGTATAGAAACACTCTAAGTAAGGTTGGGCGTAACACGTCAAACGTTAGCATGCTTGGTGAATCCTGTATTTAAGATATTTTTTAGATTTACTACTGAAAAAAACTAAAAAAATTAATTTTTTTAAAGTGTATAATTTTCAGAGAAGGGTCAACTTAAATTTACTGTTAATAAAAAAAATGTTTGAATTAAATCAATGAACAATTAATTTGTATTTTAAAGATCATATTAAAATTGTATATTAATATTATAATATCATAATATTCACATCAATATATAGTATTTAATACAATAATGATTTTAACTATGTTTTAAAATTGCATATCACATTATCACTACATTAGAAATATTTTTTTTTTATAAATATATAGAATAATATTTTATGGACATATATGTAGGGCATAAATTCTTTGCGCTGTTCATAACCAATTCCAATTAAATGCAGTCAATGTTCCCTAAATTCTAGCCGGTGACGACAAAGCGATATTGAAGTGTAATAAAATAATACTTATAATAGTACTTAATAATTTATAATAATGTATAAGTGTATAACCTAATAAATGACATTGCATCAAAATCTTAGCCCTAAAATTAAGTAACAAAATAGTTATAAAATAGACAAGTAATAAACGAGTTTATGACTCAAATTACTTATGTAATTGTGTTGGATTACACATAGTATCTATTTACTACTGCAGTATCTATAAATAACTTCTATATTTTTTTATTTTGTCTCCTTCAAACGGCATTGCTCTCTCGTTGTTGTCCTAAAATATTTATAGCGAGCGTCTTACGAATTACGATGATTATTATAATTATATCATAATGGGTAGGTACTTGTGTGAAACGTATAACGTTACAACGATTTTTCCTATCATAGGAAATAGTTCGTAAAACCTTACAAGCAACTTGCCAGCGAATAATCATGATATTGGCAGAGTGTAACAGTCGTGGCATGACTTGTGACTTGTGTATAATATTATTATAATATATTATAATATAATATTATTTAGTTTATGGTACCGGCTGTCGGTTCGGGTGTTGTAGGTGGTCAAACCGGTTTACTAGATGGCGTTGGTCGTTCGCGCTATGCCTAATGCTGGTTGTGAATTTGTGACGTGTGTGCCGGCACGATATCGTCGGCGAAGGAAAAAAGTTGTACCAGACGTTACCGGAAAAGCCAACAGAGATTCGCGGTGGATTGCACTGCTGCGGCTTGCCCCCACTAACATCCATTTCGATTGGCAGTTACTGCCAGTTATATAACTGTGGTCGTACCTGTTCTTCCTTCGATGCGATTTACTGCACTTGGTCGATCGACCGTGAAAATGTAACCCGACCGAGTGAAAACGGCCAAGGATAAGGATTTGGGAATGATTATACGTTTTTTGTTTGTTTTTTTTTTCGTTTTACCTCACGTGTGGGGCGCGTATACAATACAAAATAATATATATTTCACGTAACGATAATAGAAAAACTTAAACGCCGAAACTGAAAGTAGGTAACCTTAAATCGAGCAATTAAGAAGCACAACAAAATATATTCGATATATTATAACAATAGGTTCTACCAATAACGCGTATAGGTACAATGCTTAACTTTGTTGACATTTTATTGAACTGTAATACATAATTTAATTCGTTCTTCGTGTATATTGGTAGCAAAATACAATATTGGTACCAGCAGTGTAGGTACATTGCAATAAATTGCAATGTTAATTAAAGATGTAGTAGTTTTTTTTTAATATTCATAATTCATATAATATATTGGCGTAAATATTAATAAATAAAGAAATGGCAAATTGAAATAAATAAATAATATATTAACTTCATAGAAAATGTAGAAATATCCATGTGCCTAATAATAATTTTTTTTTTTATTGGTCTAGAGCCCGCAACAACTGCCATTAACTAAATAATAATTTTATAATATTCATTTGAGATCATCACTTAATATTTTATTTTACTTATAATATCAAGCATTTAACTAAGTAGTTAATGGTATTATCGTATTGATTTGAATTAATATTTACTAAATTATTAATGTAAGTATACATGCTTGTTAATTATTTGTATATTTACTGTTGATAAATAATAGATTAACGTTGTAACTTATAACTATAAAATTTGATTGTTTAACGCCCGCTTAAACATAACTCAACCCGTGGTATATTAAAAATATGATACACGATTAAATTTACCAAGTCTGCATATCGGATATCAGGCCGAGATTTGACTTTTTAAAAGGTCGAGTTGATTTGATAGTCATATTATATTGTTTTTTCCGATTTACTTTTAATGTTATATTATTATAATATGATATAGTATGATAGGTATTATACGATATCGATTTTTATTTATTAACGAACAAACGAAAAAAGCAATTATATATATATAGGTATAGGTACATGTTTAAATATGATATACATTTAAAAGTACGACTAAGTGAGACCAAGTGAGTACCTATCCCTCATACCAAAATTGTATTTTAAAAATATTGTATAAATATAATATACAAATTCTAATATTTGATTTAAACAGTCACAATATTTTAAAATATCAAGCGATTAAAAGTTATCACAATATAGTTTTATATTTTATCAACATTGTAGCTATATATATTATCACAATATTGTAGCTAGATATTTTCACAATAGCTATATATTTTTACACATGTTTGATTTATGCAATTTCAAAATATTTTTCTTAAGTTATTGAACTACGATATTATTAAATAACAGACAATTATTTATAGTACTACAAAGTATATAATATATTGATCAATAATACAATATTATAAACTGGTTGTATAATATGTAATTTTTTTTTAAAATTATAATATTATTGTTTAATTTATGTACTTGGACTTGAACATTTTTAACTTACTATACATACAAATATTATGCGGCCGTGCAATAGATATACCTCGATATTGTTTCAAACTTACAACAGTCGCTATGGTATTAAATTATCTGTTATATTATAATATTATGTGTATAGTATATAGTTGCTCAATAAAAGAAAATAATAATAATATGTGATATTATAATAGTGCCAAGTTTGGTGTTTGACGCGTTTGCCTATTATGATAAACCAGACCAATTTACGACGAAAGATTCTAAGGTCAAACCGTAATCAGTTTGGTCTTAAAGAACCTAACAAGTATAATATAATAAAATATCGCGTATAATACTATAGTGTTGGCGGCGACATTGCGCGATAGCGAGCACGTGCACCGAGAAGTACTTGTGGCACTCGTGTTCGACACACGCCGATGTGCGGACGTTTCTATAGGGCTATTGGAAATCAATCGATATTATTGTAATAGTGAATAATATTATAGATCAAGTTTGATTTTTCTGTTCGTTTTTCAACCGTCGTTGCGTTTTCGTTACAATAACAACAATAATAACAATTATAATATTATCGTCTTCCGCACGATGACCACCTACGAAGCGGTGACGATACCTCCGACGGGCAAACACACGTCGACGGTAAGCAACATAATACTTTCAAATTAATTAGATTATATTTTTTTTTCACTTTATCTAGAGTCAATTATAATATAATGACGCTACGTCATCGTGTTAATAATGATATTATATAGGTTTATGCGGTGATCTCAATGGTAAAATAACTAACGTCCCTGCCGCGCGTACGACAGCTACATCCGAATTGGTTTCCGGTCTTTTATGGCTTTGTGCGATAGACATTTTAATCGGTTCCCACTAATATCTTAATATTGCATTGTTATCCGGTCCCATTTTTTAGTGGAATTAACACTAAAAAATTAACTACTTTTTGAAACAAAAAGTAATAAATAAAAATAAATTGTCAAGTATCTTCCTACACAGATATAATACTACGTGATAAGATCAGATATAGTTAGGTACTCAATTGTTTTTAAAATAATGTATACCTATACATAATAGCGAACATTATACTATTTAAATAATGGTTTTAACCGGGAACAGATACCGGCGAGTACCACGCGTATACCGTCATATTGTTATGATGCGCGTAATTGGATATCGGTATAAAAAAAATATCTATACCCTACAGCCACATCAAATTATTTTAAAAGTAGTACGCGCTAAACATCGTAATCGTCTGTCGTATTTAAGACAAACACACACGTGTGATTTGTTTTTATAGGTACTATTTGTTAAATATTATCGATTCGCACGATCGTCAGACTTGTCATCTGGTACCGAGGTAACAGATAATAATAATATGCTCATTTAACAATATAATAATATGCCATAGCCCTACGCAAACGATAATTGATACATTTAATTATTATGCTCTAACACGTTTCTGGGAGAATCATGTGCGTTAGTTTGTGTAATAGGTTAAGTCTACAACACTTTAGAGATTTGTTTACTCACGAGGAAGTACTCCGGATACTACTTGCGTGGTCTATATATATTATAGTCGTTGAAATAAAACTGGCGATTCCGTTTGAAAACTCAATGAAACGAGCGAAAAACATAATACTATAATTTGCGTACTACACAAAATATATTAAAGACGTGTGATAATAGTCGTATGTTGTCGGTTCGATATAATTATATATTACGTCTATAAATAATAATTTGCTTATTATTATTTTAACGTTACGTTAATATGATTATTATGTATTATAATTTATAGTAGATTAACGTAGGTACAGGTAAAATGTACTTATTTTAACCATCTACCTAATCAAATCCAATATTTTACTTTATGCCTTCTGAATCGAAACAAATTTGACTCTTATAAATTCATTCAGAAATATGATAAATTATGTAAAGTGTGTCAAGATCTGGAGTATTGATAAAAAATTTTAATTTGAAAATTTAGTGTATAAACTGCGGATCATTTATTTATTTATTTTGTGTTTTAAAATTCATATCATTCTATGATATCAAACTTATGACAAAAAAATGTTAAAAATGTATCAATTGTATTAAAACAAAACTTAAACGTTTTCAAAGTTGAATACAACATTACAATATACATGGATAATTTTTACCACCATCGTTATTGTTTCCAGCGCATTATTTTGGAATAGCAATGGTACTGTTTCAAGTTTAGTTAAAAAATATATATTTTTTATTGAATAATACCTATTACCTATATACTAATTACTAGAAGCTTCGTTCACGGACAATTTAATTACCAAACTCGTGTGCTCGCGCAGTCAGACTTAATGCAAACTTCAAAATAAATGTATTGAAATTATTATTGATATATTATTAAGAATTTTGTCATGTTTTATGTAACACATCATTATAATTTTTGTCTTAGCAGCAAAAAGTTGAAGTGTATTTTTCTCTATCAAACCATTTAAAGTCTATGGCCAAATTATCATTTTAAATTTTAATATCTCATCAATTATATTTGTTATCAAATATTGAAATTATACCTCCTCAATGGTGGTCTATAATACGCATATTACGATATTGTGTTTTTACTTTAATTAAATTTTAGTATCGATGTTTATTAAATTAAATTATAAGTAATTAGAAAGTAGTTTTTTAGTAAAAATATTTAGAGAAGAGGTTAAGTTTGATAATTTATTAATCAACGTTATACTTACAATCATTTTAAATAATTCAAAAAATTACTAATCTGTTATGTGACGGTATTATTATTATGTTTTTAGTAAATAATATTATGTAGTAGGTACATGAAAATAGAATTAATAAATTTTAATCATATGATATTATATTTCACTAATTTATACGTTTAAAAAATTCCTACAAACCGAGATAATAAAATCATGTACCTACAATTAATTACATATCTATTTTTTCTTATGGGTAGTACCTACTAAACAAAAGGTATAATACCACCTAGCCGACGAGTGAGAACTAAATAATCGTATATTTACCAATGGTGCAGTTTTTTTAATACTGTTTTAAAAAATCGTATCGACTTGGTGTCAATAAAATCAATGAGTAGTGTTTAATCGAAATTCAAAAACGTTTAAAACGTCAACAAAAGTCAGAAATTTGGTTTTGACATGGTTTGATTAAAATTAGCACCAGAGATTCAATTAGCAAATTGGTCTAAGGTTAGGTACAGCTCAAGAAAAAATTATCAAGTCATTATGTCAGTGTGTCATATACAACTACAGAACGATACCAACATATATTATAATATGTACAAGTGTACAAGACATTTAAGACTAATGTAAGCAGTGTTAATCAAATTGTGTTTTATATATTTAAAGTTGAACATAACTATGTCCAAGCGACAAGCGTACAGAACATTATAAAATATACCAAATAATATTCTTCGAATTAAATACGAAATCTATCTTATACATTTGAAATGCAGAATATTGAAGTAGCATTTGTTTATATGTTTATCAAGGCCAACACATACATTAATTTTAAAAAAAAATATCTAAGAAATATAAATATGCATATTAACATTAATTAAAAATACCGAGGAAGTTCCATCAATAATTATAATTATTTATAGTCAATCATTTTAAAATATTTTACAATTTTAGTATATATTAAGTAGGTATAGGTACTTTTAAACTTCAAAGTCATTTTAAATAATTATAATTAAATCTTTTACTCGTATATATGTTCATGTATAATATTTGAAAAAACATGAAGATATTGAAAATATATTAAACACGGAAATTCTGTTAGTTTATGAAATTATATATTTTGTCATTCATCAATATTTTGTGACTAAATAAATAATTTCCATTAATTTGACCTAAGATGTGCACATACAAATAATTGATACTGTTATAACATAAAAAAAAAATGCCGGAAGGTAATGGTATAGTGACTATATTTTGTCATATTTTAAATGGCAAGGTTATATACACCCGTCCTAACAATGAGTAGGTGTGCACTCACACCCCCCCCCCCCCCATAATCACGAAGGGATCTTTCCCTACCAAGATTGGCTATTTCCTCTCCTGGGGTGGTTTTGGGACATGGAATGCAATGTTTTTTAATTTTATCATCGAGGGAAATACAAAATATAATATATTTTATATTATGTACAGTGATCAGCAGAACAGTTTATTTATATCATTTAGTAGAAAATTATATATTTATAACTGTAATGTTGTTTGTTTGATAAATTAATTACATTTTTTTTTTCTTTACAGATTATTTTTTTCCACGGTCTTGGTGAATCTGGGTAATTCATAAACATTTACAAAGCTTTAACTATATTGATAAAACTCTACATTTTTTTTCATGGTATACACTGTGCGTTTTTTGAAAAAAAAAAGCAATAACTCTAAGATAATTATAAAAAGTTGTTATACTGAAAATATTCACTGTATAATTTTCCTAAATCTAACGGAATATTGCATACCCTCTCAAAAGTATACCATCCGCGCATTGCTTCCAATATGTATAGTAATGCCGGTTGTACTTAATTAAGTTTAAAAGAAATTCACACGGAGTTCATCCTTTTTCTAAACCTAAATATCTTAACACTAAAAATCTAAAAATATCAGACAGAATCTGAAATTGTAAAAAAATTATCGACGAATAAAATATAGTTGACGATATCTTAATATTTTTAATTTAGTATTTCCTAAATGTTTTTAACAATTTATTTAAGGTACCACTGCAGTTTTGATTATTGATGTTCATAATTTGTGACAGTCATTGTGTATATTATATCTATATTTTTTGTTCATCCATTCGAAAAAGCGATGTAAAAATAAAAAAATAACAATAATAATGACATATTTATATAGTGTTGTGTAAATTGTAATTTTAGGAGCATCTGGGCGGAGTTATTGACAAATTTACGCAAACCAAACACCAAGATTATCTGCCCTTCTGCGTGAGTTTATACTTTATTTAATTATTTCACAATAATAATGATTACATACACACTCACTAGGTGACAGGTGTATACACCTGGGGAGGGGGGGGGGGTATTGAGATCAGATCAATATTGGGATTTTATGAAATTATGTTTTTTTTTTTTATCATTTATTTTATTATAATTTTAAATACTTATAATGCATTCATATGGGTAGTAAACAAATTGTGTGTTTACAACTATTATCTTTACAGTTAAATTATCATAGTATATTATTATAAGTAAATAACAATATATACAAACAATAGATCTGATCGCCATGCTCACCATCACACGTTAAGAAGATGTTAAACAGCTGATCGTTTTTAGAGGTAAAAACATGTCCACGAAAAACATACAAATCGAAATTAAAAAGAGGTATTGGAGCAAAAATACTGTTAATAATGAAATGTATAGAAGACTGATAGAAACAACCACTTTGGAGTTTTTCGAAAATATATTGGTTAGGTATTGAAAAGATACAGTAAGAATTAAAAAAAAAAATATAGAAATAAAAAATAATAATGTTTTTTGCCTTTCATAACGACCTATTTATAGCACAAAACCCCAATGAAGTTGTCTCCAAAATACTGTTCTCTATAAATTATTGTATTACAAGTGTTTTTACTCTAAAACCACTCTGTAATGCCTTTTCGTTTGTTTTTGCGCAAACATATTTACGTCATTAGATTAAATTTGTCATTGCTGTCATGTGCTGGGTCCACATGATAATAGTAAAACCCGATAGTTTCAACAGTGACAGCTAAGGTCTGATATCATTATAACATTTATAACTATTGTATACAAAAACATAAGCGTCGTTACATAGGTCTTAGTATCTGGGGGACTATCAAATCTCAATTAAAATTATTATTTAATTTATCAGTGTTAATATTCAAAACGCCTGTTTTTCTGTCGTGACTTGTAAATATTTTTCCACTAATCACCCCCCCCCCTACCCCTTACAATATCAAATCTACGTGATATGCTGTATACGCCACTGCACACACATAATAATTTAAAATGTTTAACCTAGACGTCGTTTCGATCACCGCGACGGCGCGGTGGGTCGATCGATTAACCGATAAACCGGTTTATTCCATTATTATTAATTTATTTCGGCATCTGAAGTACTAGACAAGGATGATGACACATATATATTTATAATTTTTTTTTTTTGTCACCGTATTTTCAAGCCCCAAGATCCCGTTGACGTTAAACAAGGGGTTCGCGATCCCGGCGTGGTTCGACTTGTCGACTTTGAACGAAGACGCGCCGGAAAACGAGTCGGACATATTGCGTGCCGTGGACAACGTGCACGCGATTTTGGACGAGGAATTGGCTAAGACGCGGTTGCCGCCAAAGAAATTGTTGCTGGGCGGTTTTTCGCAAGGCGGAGCGCTGGCCCTGTACGCGGCACTCACATATCATAGGCCACTGGCCGGTGTCCTAATCCTGTCCTGTTGGATACCGTTGCACAAGAGCTTCCCAGACGTAAGTCATCGGCGGTTAAGGCTGGCGATGTATTCTACCTATCACGATTCCATTTTTAAATTGAATTGTATACAAAATTACAATTTTAGTGTGAGATGCCATATAGCAACCTTAAAATTACCCTATAATCTGAAAATTTGCAAAACTGCAAAATAAAAAGTTCTTATTCTTGTTAAAAATATTTGAAACATTGAAACTGATATGTAACAAATATCGAGCATACCATTATTTCTAGTTTTATAAAACAATGCAAAATTCATCGAAATCACTATACTTTATATTCATACAATCGTTCATCGATAAATGGTAAAATATGTTTGAAATTCAACCAAATTAGTATAATATGTATATTCGATATAATGACATTTAAGCGTAGGTGTCTACCATGGAATAAACTATTATTACGTTCGAAATCGATTTTATGTATAAATACATAATGTTGAAGGGATTTAAAATACCTATAAACATTTTATTTTTTTAGTTAAAGCTTAGCTAGTTTCTGTTGATCCACCTGTTTACTATGAATATTTACAGTAGTTTTCTAATTCAAATTGTAACACATACAAGACAGTGACCTACTCAATACGAAGTACACTCAAAAATAACTATACAGCAGACATAGTTTTTAAATATTTATTATAATTTACTATTATTATAACTGTATTAGAAACCCACTTAATGTATATTTTATAAGTACCTACCGCCTACGCATAAACCCAACTTATAAAAACAAGACATTTATATAATTAATGTATGTTAATATTTTAAAAGATAATTCATTAATTTCCGTTAAGAATGCAATTTGTTACGAAACTTTTAAAGTTAAAGCATGAAGTGGGTAAATAATTTACATGGTGGACACACCAAGTAAATTTCACATTATTTCTATACAATTATCTCACTTTGAAAATATGATATAATTTAAACATCATTGATAAATTGACTATATAGATAGTAAATTATTCTATACCCACCTACTTGGTTTTATTAAAATTACTTTTTTTAATATCATTAGTTGTTCTTGGTTTTATAATTTTGTAATATTATATACCTAATTTATTACGGTAACGTTTTTATAACGTTTTTATTACCGCGTGTGGTAAGAAGCTACTAAATTATAGATTAAATCAAATGCCAAAATGTAATGTTCTATTTATTAGTATGTTTTTATCTTAAATAACAACTAGGTATTTAGTATTTTTTAACTAAATGGTCTTTTTATGAACTTAAACATTTTATGACTAAAATAATATTGTTTTAATTTAATAAAACTATTGAGAAAGGGCTTATACAAGTTTATTATTTAGAGTATAATTATAGTTACAATAAAGGTATATATAATGTTTATATATTAAAATATATTTAATGCCGCTAATGACTTATAGTCATATTATATTGATGTAAAATGTTTTATTTTATTAATAAAAATACCTTGTCAAGTAGGCACCTAATACTTTTGTAGTTTATGTATTTCCGTATAGCCGCATGGGTAATAAATAATTAATTAAGTAAACGATAATTGTTTTAAGCATGGTAGATACCTAAATGGAAGTACGCTTTAGAGGAAATAAACAATGAGATGAAATAAATATTACTTTGTTTCATTCCTAATTATTTTCAGTAGATGTTGTTAAAGTGAATTCCTTTTGGGGAATAGGAGTTACTTACGCACACACACACACACACACACACAATAATGATTGTAGATTAGCGTGCATTTACTGGCGATTCCCGAATCGTAATGTATGACCCCAAAGTATTGACTATAATATGGATACGGTCACTTGTCGTCATGCGTTACACCTTCGTCCAAAAAGCATTATGGCCAATATCATCTGGCATGTCTAAAGTTTTTCCAACTTTTCAGGTCAAACAAAAAAAAGCTGTTTCGTTACTAGGAATTTTGAAAATTGGTACCTCTGTAAACAATCATCAACTCTAAAAACCTATAGGTACCTATGCTGCAACGTCTTCCTAAAGAGTTATTTTTACTAACAATTCATGAGAATGGCCTTGATAGTGTTGGTATAATATTCACACATCAGATAAATATAGTCGCCATGATATTTTTACCAAAAGCTATATATTTTAAATGATTAGAACGTCCTTGATAATGTAATAGTTGAACTTTAGATAAGTCATGATAACAGACGGTTTTTAATAGATCGTGGTTTTTATTTCTCACAGCGGACATTTCGTTCTAACCTCGAAATTATAAGAACACGGTCTAACGCGTCTTGAAAACACGAATCATACATAATACTGGTATGCGAAATGCGAATTTTAATTTTTTGAGAACGACCATCATAGTACTTAGGCAACCTTGATGTTGTAATGCGTTACTTATCCCACCTAAATCTGTATGTTAAATATTATATTATTTTTAATTATTAGGCGGCCACGAATAACACCAATATACCAATATTCCAATGTCATGGGACGGAAGACCCAGTCATACCTTACGTATGGGGCACAAGAACATCAGAAATACTAAAAGAGTTTGCCACCAAAAGCAAATTTACAAGTTACGAAGGCTTGTTGCACCGTACAAATGAGAAAGTAAGTAATATGACGCTTTTATGACTAGTAACTGACCAAGTTTAGGATGTTTTGCTATCATTGTTTTCAGTTTTGATCGTTTGCCAAGAATAAAAAGTAATATTTCATTTTAAATCCGTGTATAGATCGATAAATTTGGTGAAGCTATACCGTGTGTCCACAAAAACAAGTCAAACTCTAAAACTCAGTTATTTTTATTACTCAGTACCCTATGTACATATTTTTTTTAATTCTGTTTGCGAGATATGAGAGTTAACTTTTGGATCATAAATTTCAATAAACTGCAAACGTTTAACACTTGCAAGTACATAATACATGTATTTTACGCATGCGCAACAACATAATTTTTTCTGTATACCTATACCCTGTTCTGTGTAGTGTGTACACACTTTTTTTTATTTTAAAATTCCTCGTAATTTTCCCAGTGCAAATGTCATCAATTTTAGTCCCTATACATATACATTCTCTGTCTAACAGTCTATAATTCATACAGTCTATAGTCGTGTGTAAAATTGAAAGCAATGAGGTACAAATTAAACAAAAAGTCAAATATATTTTCGAGTTCCAATGGTTCCAAATATCTTTGAAGAACCCCTCACCTAGTTAATCACGATATTTACATATTTATAAAAAAATTATTCAAGGTCGATGATAGTGCTATAATTTATTTATATTTACAGGAGTTGGCCGATATAAAATCATTTATTCACAAGACTGTGACATGAACAATTTGACATCAAATAGAAGAAGATAAATAGGCTGAATATTAGCCATAAGCAGTATACCAATGTGTATATTATATTTTATACCTTAGGGAAATTGGTATTTTATATTTTATAACTCATAATGACATAATGTTGTGGATAAAATAAACTATAGATTTTTCATGTTAAAACCAATGATCCAAGACATTGAGAGAGTGTTAAGATGCATTTTAACTATAATAGATGTTACTTACTAGAAAAAACATTTTCCTCCATCCATAACAAATTATAGAACGTATTTTGTCATGTCCTACGAAGTGTAAAAACTAAAACATTCCTTTTGCAAAACGTAAAATGTTATATAATTTAAATTTTACGTTTAAAATCAATATTATTTACGTAATATTATTTAAATTTAAAACAATTTTACAACATTCAACATTTTAAAGCCAGCGGGAAACCACACAGTTTTTTCTGTTTTTATCTGTGACAATATAGTTTAATGGTTTTATAGATATGACTTAAAGGGTGTATATGAATCATAGATATATACAACAACTAGATAGCCGTCTCCTTTTTGTCATCGAAGTCGGACGCCATTTACAATACAGGCAATGTTTACAAAATAATATTATCACAGTATGTATGTATAGATAAATAAATATGTATATAAATCAATGTAAAATAAATGTAAACATTGCCTGCTTTATAAATGGTGGCCGATTTAAACATTGGTCACAACTGTAATATAAATACGGCTATCTAGTTGTTGTATATATCTATGATATGAATATATTTTACTTGTGAGCTTTTCTACGTACAATATAAACGTTTCGGACAAACACGAATCGATATGCTATTTCAGTTGATTTGTAACAAATAGCATCTCTACTAGACCATTTCGTTACGTAACTCTTAAAAAATAAAACCAATTAATAGAACAAATATTTATTTTAATTAATGAGGAGTTTTACAGTAATTCTATGAACATAATTGAATATTTATCATTCGCGTGAAGTCCACAAGGTAAGTTTTATAAAAATAAGAACATTTTTGGTACAAACATAACTTGTACAATTAGTTTATTAAAATCATCAAAATAAATATTTTAATTTATAGTTTCAACTTTTCAAGTATTTATTTTATGCTGCCTTTTGAATTTATCAAATGAGTCATGTAAAATTATCGCCCTAGCGTACACATTGGTGATTGATAAATTAATTGAAATTTATCATTCAGTAGGTGTAAAAATAAACATAATATTATATTTACACTTGAGATTAATAATTAATCTATTAACAAGATCGCAGGGGAGGAAAATACAATAGCGAGCGTAACGGTGTCGCCGAAGGAAAATAATTTTTATATTATCAAAAGGAAAATACTTTGATACAATAGGTACCTGTATAAGTACGATTGTACGAAGCTTAATAAAAAATAAACAATACGATTTCGCGATGAAATTATCTATTTTTCGTTTAAAGATTTTGGATTTGTAAAATTACTGAAAAGCACGTTTGTCAGCTGGCGTACGTTTTCGACGAAAAATCTCGATCATTTTCAGGTAGACCCTACTCTGAACCCCATCATATCTCCGATTTTTCCATTACGTAGTTAGGTATTCGATTAAGTTCGACACTGCGTTTAACATGACAATCTTATGTGTCATTAGTTTTTTTATGAACATAATCCCTGGTGCTGTAGAAACCCACACGCACACAGTTGTTGCTGTCGTTGTTGTTGTTGTTGTTGTTGTTGTTGTTGTTGTTGTTGTTGTTGTTGTTGTTGTTGTACCTATATCTACCTGACACAGTTGATGTTGATGTTGTTGTTATTGTATGTATATCTATCTAGTCCTGATCGTATTATTATTATAATGGCCGGCGACAGCTACGCGTGATTTATCGCTCGTCCAAAGCGCAATCCTCATATAAAATATATATTATAATATTTATCACGTGCGTGTATACAGAATTATTATAGCCTTAGACTGTGGGCAGAAAAAAAACGACCGAAATAAAATATTCGCGTTTGTATTTCGCGATATTTCTCAGCCACCGCGGTATAGTACGCGGTACCTACGCTAGCACACCTTCTCTATACATATAGGTAGAACACCTCGTTTACTATTATTATATTATTATTATGCGTCTATACTACGCCATAATGTTATTATTATAGCTATATTATATACGATGCGCGTAAATCATGCCCACCAACTCCTAAGCTGGTGGTCGAGGGAGTCTCCTCGGCATATATACATATATATATATATATATATATATATATATGTATATAGGTGGAGATCCTGGGAAATATTAGGGCTTAAAATATAATGTTCGATATCATCATAATATAGAGCCCACACCCCCTCCCCCTTCGACTATTTTACCCATACAAACGAATTTAACAGTTGTTCAATACTTCAATGCTACATACGCACTGCAGGTACTCAGTAATATTATAGTTGTTCATCATAAATACAATAAAACATGTATTTATTGATTGCACATAATAAGGTGGCTGCCTTGTGCTTTAAAGTGATGTTTTTTTTTTTTTGTGAAACAAGGTTACATTTGCGATTTGTTCCAGCAGTCTACAGCTAGTAATTTATGCCTGTAGGTTTTATACGACTTTAATCGATTACAAAAGATTATAACCATGTATATTTCACAATAGACTTTGTTATAAGTACATTTATTTAATATTGAAATAATATATTATTACTAATAAATTATGATTTATTACAGTAATAAAAATTATTATTAATATGAAGTAGACAATCATATTATATTAGATGTATACACGTTCTGATGTCCGGTTATAAATTATAATTTACACTTTAATCTTTTACAATGGTCATTATTTGACAACGATAACTTGTATGCTTTGTAAATGTAAAAACATTTCTAAAAAAAATGAAATACTTTAAACAATTAATATAGACTATAATAATTTTACCTACAGTTTACTCTTCTATATTCCAGTAAACATAAAATAAGGTTGAAAATGCATTTTTATGTAATTATTATAGTATGGTTTACAAAATAATAAATATTATTATTATAGTTCATAAAGTTACTAGTAGGTAACATATAACTTTGGATTTCACCGCATAGGTATATGTAAAAAATTAAACGTCTGGTTATAAGTTACAAAGTACCTATCTAAAACCATCAACCCGGCTGAAGATTTATAAAACTTTTAAAAGTCCACAACATATGTTACAAACTATATGTAAAATATAAGTATACACCTTTAGTCTTTACTCATACACAGAGCAAATTTATCTGTCCAGGACCTGTGTTCTACCATCCGTAATGATAAGTACAAACTTTGATAACCCCTAAAATAATGACGTTGGTTTAAGTAATAACGTAATGCTCAAAAGTTATCTGAGCACGCATTAACCCTCTTAAAACTGTTTTCGTATTAACGCGGTGATAAGAACGTCTGCTATTATAAGGAAAGTGTTGGGCAAATATTACGGAATCACGTAAATAATTATTGTATTAATTACGACTATTATTATATAAGTAATATTTTATAGTCTGATACGTTTCTTAACAATCACTCAAAACTATTGCAATAAAACTACCATAAAAATTAAAAGTGCGATTTGACGTATGCATTTATTACATCGTGATAATAATATGAAGCGACTAAGCATAGATATTACTGGAGCATGCGATAAGATATTCAAAGTGATTCATTCGTATGTATACAATAGCTAGTCAATAAATTAAAACATTTGGGTACACTATGGAGACGTATCGATAAACGTGTGAAATAATAGACCAATGAGATAATCAAGAACTTATAATTATTATCTTCGAGATTTGAAATCACCGTTTTGATTTTATATAATAGCCAATTTTATAATGCAATATATTATTATTATGTTTTATTTGCGATCGTTATTGTGTTTTGCGCTGCAGTACCTACTCGTATTTCATTAACAATATTTTATTGACGGCATACTTGAGAAACATTTGAGATTGAGATGTTATATAATATCGTATTGGTCTTCTCCACGATATATCAAACGGAGAATAATAACCCTATATAGCAACTGATATATAGGTACCTACGTGTATAGTGACATTCGAAGTTGTTCTCACAATATGTATATAATAAATGTGTATATATATATAAACATCATGTGTGTACGTATTTTATTATAGTTACAGCGTACAAGGGAATACTAACCCGAGAGAGCGCAGAAAGCCAAAAGAGACGGTGTGTTATATATCTAGTTGTAAATATAATATAATGATACTTTCGTTTACCGTCGCTGCATTGAAAGCAATGTCCAACCTCTTTTGTTGAGAAAAAATTCCCAAAAGCAGTTTTTACGACAGTCGAAACTGATTCCGCATTTGATAATATAAATTATTGTAAATTAATTTTAAACAAATTTAAATTGATTTTTATAATAATGTATCTATAATCTATATTCGATATATAAAATAATGATATTTAATAAAATATTACAAGAATAACCCCAGCTGGTAGCCGCATGCAGAGAGTGCAATAATAGCAGACACCTGTCTTTTCTTTGGGGGTGTATTTTTAGGTAGTTTAAAATAATACATACTAAGTAGTAAGTACCTATATATTATTCTACAATTTTCAAAACTGGTCACAAACGTTAAAAACACGACAGGAACGACAAAGGTGTCGTATATTACACTATGTATATTTTAATATTCAACATTATTATAGGATATGTAATAGGTATAACAAACACAAACCACAATAATAATACAGAGAGTAACAAAATTGCCTATCGAATAAAAGAAAAATTATCAATTGATACTAGTTACACATATGACAAAATCATGAAAATTATGGATATTAAATAATTTAAGAAATATACTACTTATGAAATTCCCAAAAAGAATTTTATACAAAAGTTATTAGGTTTCAAATTAATTTATTTCAAAAAATATTGATATTTTAAAAACTAAAGTTCTTGACCAATAAACATTTTTACCATCGGAATATGTCTATAACAATTATTTAGATTTTACCAAAAAAAAGTTTGTATAAAAAAAAAAGCGAGTAAGTGTATGTCACTCTGCTGTACGATAGGTTACAAGTGGGTCACTGTATAATAAATAGTTAACAATTTAAATATATGATATAAATTTCAAGTGTCTACGGTTATTCGTTTTCACTTATAACAAAATAAGAAAATCGCTACTTGAGAAATCGAGTAAATATCCAATGCTGTAAAAATTTGATTTCTTATACTCTTATAGATATTTTATTTTATTTTTTGATAAAGGTTGACAAATTCATAGAAAACTTGTATAACATTTTAAAATCTTAGATTTAAAAAGAAAAATTTCACGAATTTCTAACTCAAAATAATTTGTAAATTCTTGTGATTTTTACGTATTTTGTCAAAATTTGAACTTTAAACGTTTATAAAAAAATTGTGACTATATTTTTAATATTTCCAACTATCATTTTAGGTAACAATATATTAGGAGCTTTGTATTAAATTTTCAAGCTTTTGACACAACCAATAAAATTTAATTGATTTATAGAAAAAAAATTTTAAAAATTGGAAACTGAATAATATGTCCGTTAGCAGCTCAAAATAAGTCTACAATATTATGTTATAGTGTATCAAAAATGCTAAAATAAACATTCAGTGAAAATTTCTTGTATTTACGGTTATATGTTTTAGAGTTACACCAAAAACCAAAATCGATTTTATGGAAAACGATCTTACGTAAAAATGACTGTTTTTCCTTAATTTTGTTTTTTCCCCTATGCTTTTGAAAACTGACGAGAGTTTCAAATGTTGAGCTCTCGAAGCATACTAACTTAATTCACTTCCCCTCGAACAATATTCTATTGAAAAAAATCGAAGCAGTGTTACTGCCCAAAACGGCGATGATAGGCATAAAAATAAAAATTTAAATTTAAAAAAAACAGACATCATTGTCAAATCAATACAAACATCGGTCCGCTCAGAATATAAAAATGTTTAAGGTAGGTACCTGTTTTTTTGCTCAAAAACACGCCTAGTAGGAAAAGTCTCACGCCTCGTAAAGTGATCCAATTCCGATCATTTTTTGGGGAGAAAGAGAAACACTACTTATACAGCCCACAGGATGCATAGGACTTGAATTTTCAAAAATCTAAACCATATAATACGATTTTAAATAATATGACTAATTTCCATGAGCTTTTACTATATTATATTAGCTGTTATTGACTTTTATCAATTTTGTTTGACTTAAGCAGCGTAATCAAAAATCCATGTTCAATGCGCTTCGGATAAAATCATCTTCTTTCTAACGAAAAAAAAATCAATCGAATCAGACCACTCTACGATGCGTGAGAGTTTTTCCTGTAGAGCATGTTTTGAGGAAAACAGCACGCTTTTCACTTTCGGTCGGCGGTGCCGTTGACATGACGTGTGCACTTTCAGCGCGTGTGTAGATAGACTGATAACCTTATAGAATGACACTCGCACTGTAACCATCATTGTCGATCTACAACGAATTCGGTGGGTGGCTGCCACAAAATCGCATATTGCTTAAATATTGCCCCTTATTAAAGACGCACGAGCAGGTCTCTTAAACACTGCAGATAAGAACAAAAATGATTTGATTTGTTAAGTGTTTCCGTTACACTCTGTATAATATTATAGTGTCAATATATTTCTGTGTGAATATATCCCAGGAGTAACCACGGTGACCACTCGCAGAAAGTGCACAATAATTGACCTGTGAGAGTCTGACGAGTCTTTGGGGGTATGTTTTTCAGTAGATTAAAATGTAATAAGTAAGTGTATTATAATGTATGAAAACATACATAGGTAATACACTAATAAACCTTTTTCATAAGTCTACAAATACGAATATTAATAAATACTTACTGGACATTGCTATAATCTTGTTGGCCTTTGACAAAATTGTTAATAACATAACGAAAATTGAGTTAGTAAATAAAACAATTTAATAATAACAATATTATTATATAAAATCATAACATTAAAACAAAATAATAACCAAACAACACAAAATACGGAAAAACAGTAATACGGTTTATTATAAACATTGACTTGTCCAGTTTCTCACGAAAAACTGTTTTAGATTTAATAGATTTAGACTTATTGGCCGTTTACGCGCATGACTATAACATAATAACTTTTCATATAGCAATTAGCAAGAATTGCAGTTCTACCATTAGACGCGGCGTTAAATTCCCTAAAAAATGCACCTATAACCCGGAAAATGATAAAATCTGACTTGACCCCCTTCTCACAAAAACCCTCAAATTATATATTTTTATACAACATTCAAAACGGAACACAAACGACGAACAACGACAGGTACGACAGAGACTATACGAAGGTGTCGTGTATAGTTACTGGTTTTTACTATTCTTCACTATATTATAATATATTATATAGGTTACGACAAACACAATAATAATAATAATAGTAGCGACAGCGAACAGCGACGCAATGCCCGCCGGCGGCTTTAACGCGTACACAGAATTCCCCGGAGACATTTATCCAGCGGCGGCGGCAATATAGGAGAGCATTTTGTGTTTGCCGCTCGCACTGTTGGTCGAAATTTATGTTATTGCTCGTCGCCGTTCGTTCTCGCGAAATTCCGACCGACGCAATTTCGGCCTGTGGTACCTCTACCTGTCGTTCTGATTTACGCCGCCACCGCCGCCGCTATACCGTCGTCCCCAAAACGCTTATTTGTAGTTTTAGTTTATTTGTTTTTTTTTACATTCACCCACCGGCCGCCGCTGACTTCGATCCGCCAAATATTTGTGTTTTGCTATACGCGGAGACGCAAAATATTTTTAACGCAACCTATATACGCACCGGACATAATATCATATTATTATTATGCGTATATCATACGCATTACGCATATACAAGTCATACTGTACATACTCTAAAATTACGCGGCTAGATATAATATTTTAATCAAATGGGGTTATAGGGGGGGGGGGGGTTTGGAGTTTGGGGAATAGTTTTTGGTTTTTGATTTTTCAATCGTCAGCTAATTTATATTATTCAAAATGCGTATATTCCACTTTCAGAAAAATTGTAATTTCTAAACTACCTATATTGTGTGTAGAATAATATTATCAATATGATTTTAGCAGAAAACAATTTCTTGTTACGCAACAACACAAAATTAAAAAAATGATTATATTATTATAACAAGTTGGTAATATTATTATTATTATAGATATATTTTAATATTTAATAAAAAGATAAATATCATATTTTGAAAGCAGTATAATTATACCATAATATTATGATCGTTACTCGAGAGGATGGGATGTTATGAAGAATATTTTCCACATTTTTGTAATTTTTATACACCCGCTTATTTCAGTCCTCTTTGACCAGTGAATGTACACATACTAATTTTCCCCTCCTGGTATAAACTGTTGGCCATTTGACGGTTCGATGTTAAAAATGTCAAATATTTCAAAAATTTAATGAAAATATTAATATAAATAAATAAATAAATAAATAAATAAATATATTTTAAGCTTTAAAAAAATGGGCAAACCAGATGAAATGTGGAGATTTTAGTAAAAATGTATTTTATGAAGAACTTATATTTTGATTTTTTCTGATTATTTTAAACTTTTAAGTTAGAATTCAAAAAACCCAACTTCAAAAAAAATCTAATAAATTTAAAAGACTTAATAAATAATAATTTTTTAAACCAAATCATAAATGAATCATAATAAATAAATAAACAAATAAATAAATAAATAAATAATGGACGTGAACGTTTTAGTAAAACTTGATTTTAAGAAAAAAATTGAATTTTAAACATCGTTGTTTTTTTTGTGGTTTTTTTTAACTTTCTAAAATACCGAACCTTGAGTTTCTCATTAAAATTAAAAAAAAATCAAAAAAATCAAATACATTTAAAAAACTTCAAGACCGGTAGTTTTTAGTACTAATAGTTGAAGATATATTTTTATGGTTAAGATTGCGGGAAGTTTAATTATTAAAGAAACTAGAGCAAAAGGAATAAAGTATAATTTAATCACAAAATATTACATTAACAATTTAAAAAAGTGGGTAAGTGGATGTGGCTCTGATGTACGCAGTAGATTACAAGTGGGTCACTGTAATGGATCATGTTAAATTTGAATTCAATTATATAATATCATTGTAAAAGAAAAACGATTCTTAGCAAAAACGTCAGCCTATGATATGTTTCTGTATTTTGCCAAGAATTGAACATTAAATGCTTATAAATAAAAACTGTGGACTAAGGATTTTTAATATTTTCCAAATGTCATTGTAACAATATAGTAGGAGCCTTGTATTAAATTTTCAAGCTTTTTCACCCAACAAATAAAGTTTTATTGACATTCATAGCAAACAAGACTAATAAAATTGGAAACAGAAAATGTTCCTAAACAGTTCAAAAAAAATCAAAATATTCTAAATATTTTATCGTGTATAGAAAATGCAAATATAAACGACCAATAGAAATTTCATGTATTTACGTTCATTTGTTTTAAGTATACCAAAAACCAAAATCGATTTTTCATAAAAATTCACGTTTTTCCTTAGTTTTTATGTTGTTTTCTCCGTTGCTTTTGAAAACTATATAACTAGGGAATTTTACCTCTCTTATGCACCAACAATATTCACTTTCCCATCGAACAAGATACTAGAGTTGAAAATCGAAGCATTATTTCGACTACTTATCGTGTACACAGAAACAAATAAAAATTTTTAAAAAAACACACATCATTGGAAAATCAATACATTCATCGTTCCACTCAGAACCTTAAGTGTCATAAAATCGGGATCATATTTCTATAAATTTTAATTTTAAAATTATGATATATCAATTATAAATTATACGTATGAGAAAACACGTTCAGTTATTACTGACCAAGGATATTATATATTAGTGTTTGTGTTTTAATATAAGACGTATTATATATTATTTGTATTTTTTTTTATAAATACAATATTCTATTAAAATGATTAAAAGTAATATTATGTTTTAATGCCACATAAATATTAATATAATATATATTTTTTTCTTTTTTAGTTTGTGATTAAAGCGATGGATATCAAAATAAATACACATGTAGTTTTAAATGCAACATTTCATTTTTTTTTCTTATTAAATAAAACCCGCTGGCTTTTTAGTCTGGACAAGATTATTATAAATTTATTACAAAAGGGTTTTTTATGCTGCAGCATAAAAAAAGTGGCAAACCCAAAATTAAGCTTTTTCGTAGATAAGAATAACTATGGACCTGCGTTAATTAAGGGCCACCGTCGGTGTTTCTGTTAATTATTTTATTTTATTATTATTATTATTATTATTTTCATTTGGTTTTTTTTCTCTGTAGTCCGTTTGAAATACACGGTAAAACTCGGTCTCTGTAACTTAATTTTAACCTTTGAAATACACAAAAAAATTTTTTTAAAAATGATGGCCACAGTCGGAAACCGCGTAGTTGTGTAATGAAATAATAAATTTAAATATAAAACTTCCTCTGTTGTCCTCTCCCGGCCACGGGTAAATACCAGTGCACTGCGATATAATGAATTTAGGGCCAATTTCGCCCTTTCTGGTGTTGAAATTAATTTTGTAGAACCGACAAAAACCGTATTGGTGTAAACCCGCAGAATTTTCATATAATACGCTTTGAGTAAAACCGATGGCGAGGCCTGCAGTTAAATATATTTGTTAGCGACACTATATAAACTACCTCTATCATTCTATTTTTTTTCCATGCCTATCAACTCCGAACTAACCCGCCAGCTGACTTTCCACATAATTTTATAAATCTTCTGTACTTTATTCTTTTTCATTATTATAATAAAATGAAATATTAAAATATGCGCATTTATTATTTATGATTTTAAAATAAATTTGTTCGATAGTAGTTCCTATGTCAACTGTAAGCCTAATACTATGTAATTTGTAAGGAAAGTGTAAACTAATATTATAAATATTTAGCATCTATCATGAATTCGACAAAAATGATTTGTTATGCAGTTTCGAATCTGTAGTAGCTAACTAATAAAATATTATTATATATTTTATTACACTTATTTTATTTTAAGTAATTTCTCGATCAGCGATTTTAAAACGTTAAAATATAATTTCATCTTCGTAATTAGGTATATATGTCAAAGGTTCATATAGGAATGTACTGTTTTATAATATGTAATAATTATTAATAGCTTAGTACAGTTTATAGGTTTAAAATTATTTTCAAAAAAATTTAGGAAATTACTGTAATTTGCATGTGGTTTATAGTTATATTTTATATTTTGTAGTTTGTGCTCCCTATACGGTCGTAACACCCCCGCAGTCACCAGTCGTTTGCATAAAAACGATAAAGTTATTAAATGAATTTAATTGAGATATGAAAACATAATGATCAAGTCAAGGCAAGCTTAATATACGTATTGGGCCTTTGAAGACAAAGCTATGACCACGATAACGCGCAGAGTGCAAAATAATGTAACACACTATCACGCCAAAAACGTTTCCAAATAGAGTACGCATCTTGTTCACAAAGGAAATAAGTACTGCGCAAACACAGAGAACAATATTTATTGTGCCGTATAGTAATTTATATACCCATTCGTTTTTATTTTCATCTTAGAATATTAAACTAGTTAACCCGATTTACGCTTCGACTAAACTTAATAACTATAAAAAAATGTAAAGTCACATGCTGATGTTTTTTTTTAATTACTTGATTAAAAGGCCATAGCACGCGTATATACAAAGATTATAATAATTTTTAAATAAATGTAAAATTGTGTATTATTATATTTAAAAATATCTCGTTAAATGATTCATTATTTCTTCAAACAATTAGTGTGGTAAAACATTTTTTGTTTTAAAATAAATTGTAATTAATAGGTATACAGGATTAAACATTTCGAAATCTGCGAATACAGTATCTAATATGAGTAGGCTACAACAGCAGATTGATCATACCTCATAAGTTATAGTAAGTTCATGTTATGTAAATTGTGAAACTGCATATTATCTAATACCTATGTATTTTTACCAAAAGAAAATATTATATAAAAACATTGTTCCTCGCAAGTACGTACGAGTACTTAGTGCGAGTATGCACAAATAACAGTTTTTATTAACCATACAAACGTGTCTACTTTCCATAAAACGTATTAGGATTACTATATTTATATTCATTGTGAGACTGTAAAATGTTTGATTATAGACTAGGACGGCTATAGGTATTTACCTACTACGCGTTTTAATATTTTCTCTGTTCTCAACAAATGAGTTTTAATCAGTCCGCTCATTAAGAATCTAGTTAAAAACTTTAAATGCTTTTTAACAAACACAAAGGCATGAAAATGCTTAACAATATCCGTAAAACTCACTCATTCTGTTCACAAAAAAGTAAAACACAAGGAAAAAACTATTTTTATGAAACTGTACAAACATTTTAATATAAGCGTGCAATAATATGGGACAAAAAACCACTACCTTTTTTCGTTAATCAAAATATTTTTTTTATTAAAAAAATGTTACGTTTTTAATTCGGTTTATAAATAAATATTCGAAACGTTCACTTATATTAACACTTTATGTTGGGTGACATGAAATCATTGTAAAGTTTACTTACACAGTTATATTTTTCTGTTCATGTTTTTGAAAAGATATTTAAATAAGAGACAGCTTCCATTTTTTCCAATTTTTTATGTATTTCTTTTTCAATTTAAACTTTGTCAAGCTTTTCACTTAAAAATGTTTCAAATTAAATTATAAATATTATTAAATCCAAACAGTCACCACAAAAATATATAAAAAAGCTTGTGAATACCGTTCCATAAAACTGTGAATATGTAAATGAAATCTACTTAAAATTGAATTGAACTTTTACGACTCAATTCATACAACTTATTCTCTTGTAGAAAACGCTATAAATTGCAAATATATTTCATAAATAGATTTTTAATTTATATGGGTACTGACTAGAGGGTTGTTTTTAAATGTCACAAATAGATCATTATTATGTTATGTTCATCACTTTTAAAAAAAAAAAAAACTTTACAAGTGTTACACAATTAGAGTATAGTATTATAATATTAATAATAGTAAAGTAACTCTGTTAAGTGTTATCACTAGGGAACGGATTTATATGTAATAAAAATACAAAAATATGTACATATATATGGAAGTATAATTTATAAAATATGTGCTAAAAACATTTGAATATGTGGGAAAAAAATTTAATTAAATTTAAAAAAAAAATACAATTAAAATTATTAAAATTATTAAATTATCAAAATGATTTGTTGCATTGAATTATTACAATTTCTTTTCAATTTTCGAATGTTAAATGTCGCCTATTAGGTCTCAAAATATTTTTAAAACGGCTAAATGATCGTTCCACATCAACCGATGTAATTGGAGCATATTTGAAGCGCATAACATCAGAAGGCGATAATTCCAAATTTTTAGAAGTGCGTCTGCCACTCATTATGTCATTGATTGTTTTAAAATCAATATAGCCTGGATTTTTGTCTGTAACTACATGAATTTTCTTTTTTACAACATCTCCTATTAGTCCGCTTACGAGTTTTAATTTTTCAATCGCTGATTCAACAATTTGCATACTATCATTTAAGGACGTATTTTTTGTTTCTAATTTTGTAATTATATGTGCAATAAAACTAAAATTCACTGAGATGAAAATTAAATTATTTTTCAATGTTTCATTTTGCATAATATTTTGAGCTTTTCCAATAGCGATAGAAGTTTCTGGATCTAATTTTGAAATAATTTCTTGTATTTTCGAAAAGTGTTCACGATTATATTGAGCAGCTAGCAACCATGGGCCCTACCTGGTAATTATGGGCTCGGGCGGTAGAGAAAGATCAGGGTATAATTCTTTAAAAATTGTGGTACGACTAGGAGCTTTCAAAAAATTTTTTTTTACATTAGCTATGAGAGAATTGGCGATAGGGTATTCTGCTCTGATTGTCTCTGCAACACGATGAAAACCATGTGCTAAACATGTAAGATGTATTAGTTTTGGATAAAAAATATTTAATGCTTTCCCTGCCTTCACCATATAAGGACTAAGGAGCTGCATCACTAACGAACAAAAATACATTTTCGTGTTTTACTCCACTTGGCCAGAGTAAACTCATAGAGTCATTAAACAGTTTTGCTATTGTCTGTCGTCTGATGATTTGATTTTTCAAGTTTTTCACAGTTAAGTAGTATTGAATTAGTATAAGCTCATCGCATAATTTGCCTATAACTACATTCCCAATGTACCTCCCCTCTACGTCTGTCGTTTCATCGATGGACACCCAAATGGGCCCATCTTGAATCTCACTTCGAATTGAAGAAAGTTTTTCAAGATAAATATCTTTGAAATTTGTGTAGGTACGTACGATTATGATTAAAGCCAAACACTAACTATAAAAACCTACTGCTGTCGCCTGTCAACCCGTCTGCTATCGATTGTCAATCGTATATAAATGTATACTTTATTAAGATATCTATTATATCTATATGAAAATTATAAGATAACGACTATAAAAACTACTAAATATTTGCTCCACATGGATCGTCACAGTTCATAATGGCTGTTTTTAATGGCTTGAAAACGTATGAACAATGAAATGATAAAATATGTTTAAAAATATTTACAAATTAGTGAAATATGTAAAAATATGTAATTATACCAAAATATGTAAATATATGTAAAATAAAAGTAGCATCATTTTAATAGGAATGATTTAAATCATGAACATTTCTTATCGATTCTTAAATATCTTGTTTTAATAAATATATGCATTTACATATAAATCCGTTCCCTAGTTATCACATATGAGTTATTAGTTAGATACCTTATATATGTCGCATCCACATAGTGAAACCACTCATTTCATGAACTGGATATCCAGTTAGTGAAATTTGTCTAGATCGTGAATTTTGACGAAAATACATTATATGGACATCTATTTCATGAAATGGACATTACCTATTTTGTGTACTTTGTGTAATTGTTGTAAAACAAAATTGTTATGTTATGTAGCAATAAATAATTATATTATATCATAGTATAGTATAGTATAGTCAATTATAGTCAATAAATTATATCATATTGCATTATTTTATTTTTTCATAAATAATTATAACTATACTATACTATATTGTTTTATGAACAAAAATATACCCAATATATATACATCATATTACATTACAAATATTTTTATTTTATTTTTTACGATTGATTATGACATTGGCTGTTACAAAGCATACTTTTCAATATCATTAAATATAATAATAATTTATCCGTGATCTATATTATACGAGGCTATTAGAGAGATTTCAAATTTAATTTCGGTAATTCCACATCCGATATTCAAAAATTCCGTTGTTCAAAAAATAACATTTAGTGAGTGTTTGTGTATAACACAGTTACTATTGTGCTTGCATTGCTGTTGTCCAAAAATATTATAGAGTGACAATAGCCGTGAATTTGTAAATTCAGTAATCAACGAACTTAAAGACCTTTGGCCAGAATGTGTTATATAACACGATATCGTACATGGTCGTCCTATAGACATAAGGCAAAAAATACTTGCCAATCAAGTAGGTGTGCTTGTTTTAAAAATAATATGCAATGTAACAGTCGATGTCATAATCAATCGTCATGAAAAATAAATAATAAGGAAAAAATGTATAGGTATAGTTTAAGCCGTTTAAGGTATGTTTAAGTTAATCAATTAATTATTTTGTTAATAAAACAATAGAGAAATATAGGTAGTTAAATATTATAATTATAGTTAAATTCATGCATTTTTTATAACACTTAATTTAGTTACACTGTTGTTTATAAAATATAATATAGGTACGTATATGGTTTATGAAAAATAAGATAATAAAATAATGTAATATTATATAATATAATTATTTATTACTACATAACATAACAATTTTGTTTTACAACAATTACACAAAGTACACAAAATAGGTAATGTCCATTTCATGAAATGGATGTCCATATAATGTATTTTCGTCAAAATTCACGATATGGACAAATTTCACTATCTGGATACCCAGTTCATGAAATGAGTGGTTTCACTATGTGGATGCGACATATATATATTAAACTATTATTAAATAATTTATTTCTGTTATAAATTATAATTATTAATTCATATTTATATAGAATATTCTAAGGGATTAGTACTCAATATAAGATATACAATTACATCAAGTAAAAATGAAAAGTCATTGAGTGAGTGGGTAGGCATATTTTTCTTTAAATATTAAAATTTTTAAAAATAAGTAATAACTATAATGTAGATATTTGAGTAGAAATTAATAAATGCTTGCTAAAAAAAAAAGATGGGTAAGTGGATGTCGCTCTGCTGTACAGTAGGTTACAAGTGGGTCTTTTTAATGGTTGGTGTTAAATTTTTAATTCAAAGATATAATATCATAATATAAGAAAAACGATTCTGAACGAAAACGGTCGATGATATTACTAAGCATATTTGATGATATTATTGTGAATAAAGTAATTTATATACTTATGTGGAACCTTGTTTTACATTTTCAATCCTTAACTATAAAATTTGAACATTTTATAAATTTTTAACTACAAAATATTTATTAAATTTTAAATTTGATAAATTTTGTCAAAATTTGAACTTTAAATGGTTATAAAAAAAAATTGTGCCTATGAGTTTTCAATATTTTTCAACTGCTGATGTGACAATATATCTGAAGTAACCTTGCATTAGATTTTCACGCTTTTTTACCCAACAAATAAAATTGTATTGATATTCACAGAAAAAAAACTAAAAAAATTTAAAACTGACAATGTACGTAAACAGCTCAAAAAAAGTCAAATTATTTTCAAAATGTTATCGTGTATAGAAAATTCTAATATAAACATTCAGTGAAATTTTCAAGTATCTACAGTCATTCGTTTTTTAATTACAAATAAGAAAATCGTTACATGAGAGATCAAGTGAATATCAAATTTTGTAAAAATATGAATTTCAAACGCTCATAAAAATTTAATTTGATTTTCTTATAGACATTTTTTTCTTTGATAAAGGTAGACAAACTTATGAGGAATCTTGTATTACATTTTAAAATGTTAGATTTAAAAAAAAAAATTTTCATGAATTTCTAACTCAAAATTATTTGCGAATTTTCGTCATTTTTACGTATTTTGTCAATATTTGAACTTTAAATGCTTATAAAAAAAAATTATAACTATGGATTTTTAATTTTTTCATCTGCCTTTGAAATAATGTACTAGGAGCTTTCTATTACATTTTCAAGCTTTTTTAACCAACAAATACAATTTTATTGATATTTATAGAAAAAAAAAACTAAAAAAAATGGAAACTGAAAATGTCCGTAAACAGCTCAAAATAAGTCAAAATATTATGGTATATAGAAAATGCTAATATAAATATTCCATCAAAATTGTACCTACGGTCATTTGTTTTAGAGTTGCACCAAAAACCAAAATCGTTTTCTCAAAAACAGATTTTGCGTAAAAATTCCTGTTTTTCCAATTTTTAAAGGGTGTTATGGATAATAAGCTTGATTTAACAACCCTATTTTCTGTAGTGAGTTTTCTGTCACTTAATGTGTGAACGAACAGAAAAGTAAACATGGCCAATAGTAAGTTCCCACTTGCTTTGAATTTGTATTCCCATTAAACAAGGGTAATTTTTAATTAACCCACTAGCTCATATCTGCAAAATCTAAAAAGGGAAAATAACTTTTAATAAAATATGCGTAAGATAAATTTACTACAATAAACAAATATTTTAAGCTAACAAAAATTACATAACACTGATATTTTTTTCCAAAACTATTACCTTTTTATAATATTATTAAAATTATTATGTTAACAGTTTATGAATCACATTTAATAATGCAAATTATTAATAGATAGGTATACATTAAATAATAATTAATCATGTGTTGGCGTATTGATATTTTCTTTATGATGTAATTAAATAATAATAAATTATTTGCATTTCAATTTGTATGTTATATTATATTTTATTATATTATATTGATTAATAGATTTTTAGGTAGGTAATCATTCATTTTACTAAAACACGAGTAGGTAAATTTATTTAAAAATCCATTGATAAGTTTATTTTATAACGAGAAAAAAAACCTTTATTATTATTAAGATTTAATGGCTTGGATACCTATTCTACTGATCTTTTAAAATAAAAGTTGCACATGGCAAGAGAAGTATTTTAAACAGTTTCCTAAAAATTACCAAATAAATTATGGACTTAGGTTAATAGTTAAATAGACGTTGGTAGTTGGTACCTTGATCTCTTAAATATTACGTAACCAAAAGTTAATCCAAATTACTTATCAAATGTGCTTAATGAGCATTAATAGCTCAATGAGCAATGGATTTTGCATAATAATATATATATTTACATAATATATTATATTGTAAATGATACTGATTTTTAACCAAGCTAAGTTGTTTTTTTTTTTATTTAAACTTAACTTATATGTATATATTATATTAAATTAACTTAACGAGTTGAGAAAAAAACAGTTAACTTTGCCAGTCAAGCATATTAAGTTTGACACAATTATGGAAGAAAGGTTCTTAACCTTCTAACTCGTTAAGGTTTAGCAATAATGTATTTTGATGAAACTTCGAACACGTTAATTATTAGCTCCCAAGTGGTACAAACTTTATTTTGAAATGATTCAATGGAAAACTCTAGCTAGGGCGAATTTCACGTATATCCTTTACGAATTGCTCTTCAGTAAATTAACTTTTGGTGCGTCAGAAGGCTAATGAGTGTCTAAGGTCTAACTAATGCTAATGGTTTAATACGGTATTGGCCCATTAGTACATAATATTATTTGGACAGCTGTGTAAATATTGACTTGGTGTGTATCTGAAAACCAATTGCATCAAACTATCAAACCTTATCGTCACATTACGATATATATTTTTTTTTCTTTTATAAAGCGTATACATTATATAGGTATATATCTTATACGCAATTGATGTTGACGCGACTTAAAAAGAGCCGATGATAGAGTGATTAAAACAAATCGTATTATTTTAGGTGCATCGAGTAAAAATTCAAAATTTTGAGGTAGGTATGGGGGGAGGGTTGAATGAATATTCTCACCACTTTATCCGTTTCTCCAGTCAACCAACAACATTCGATAGGTATATATAATATATATATATATATATATTATGCAAACTAATGACGGCGGTGGGTATAGCGTAATGCACTATAACGTTTTGGAGATTTGGGTGCTATAATATTATGCCGCAGAAGGAAACAAACAGACGGCGGATATTATCTCACTCGCCGCCACCGTTCGTCCGCCGCAAGACGACGGTGGTTTCGTAATTAGCGCAGGCCGACCGTAGTAAATGCAAAATAAGAATCGTTTAAAACGAGAGACGGCAGAAAGTGGCAACGTCAGTGGCGGCCAAGTAGAGAGGTTTTAAAGCTGCTGCCTTATATATATATACACACAATAATGTCCTCTCGGTTGAGTTCTAATTCAGTAATGAAGTTTAGACGCATAAAACTGGCCGACCGAAAAGAAACTTGATTACGCGCGCCCGCAGAAATCCCCACCGCTGCCACCAATTTTCATCGTCATCATTTTCGTATACGGCGAAACACTCGCGGCAAGCCAATTTTATGTCTGCCCCGTCCATCAAACCGAGACCAATGATGTCTTCATCTCCGGTTTATAACGTTCAAGCCACGACAGGTCGAATGAATGACTAATAAATAAATTGAATTATTCCCATCACGCGATTCTTCGGGGAATTTACCCCCGACCGGACAAACAAACGTAATGACGTCGGTGCGTAACCCTTATTATTGTACAAGATCAAAAACAGGATGCAATAATGAGATGATCATTTTTTTATTTTGTTTCCCTGCAAAGGTGTAAGGCTAAATTAACCGAATATATAATTACATATAATACGAACGTAGGTAGATAAGTAGGTATAGGTATAAGTATGTGCGTTTGTGTGTGTGGACCGTAAAAGCTCTTTTGCAAGTTTAATTAGAAAACTTTCATCGTTCTTAATATTCAGTAAGATTTCAGGAGACGACAGTTAAAAAGGGAGAGTGAGAGATGGGTAAGACTTACAAAATTTAGCTGACGCGAAACGTGATGAATACATTTCTCTATAGAAACGGAAGCTGGTCCGGACAAATTAATAATTTACAGAGGTTGAGGTACAAATCGGAAGAACGACGACGACGATAGTGTTAAAAATATACATATTATAATTCTGCTGCGGATGTCGACAAACTTTGTCATTGTGACATTGATGTTGATAATATGAATAATTATAATTTTAATTTTTAGTAATAATTCGTTAATGATTGTGTTATCGCAGACGAGGTGGGTCATCACGAAAATTCAACCTTTTGAGTCGAATAAAAATGTAGAGACATATTATTGTTTTTACAGATAAAAATGTAACATCGTATACTAAATATTCAAACATAATATCACACGGAAACAATATCAAAACTTTGAAAAATACTTTACTAGACATTTTCTACAAACAGTTTCGATATATTACAAAAAAAAGTGAGATAACAACAAAAACAATTTTTTTTTGTTTTTGAAAAACAGGTATTTCTACTTTTCTATGTAGGTACCTACTTTAGTTGTGTTTCTTAAATTTAAGTTTATGAGCATAATTAATTTAAAAAATCTAAACATTGAAGTGTGTACAGTATATTATATTATTTTTTGTTTGTCTGTGTAAAGGATTTATATATCATTCTATAATAATTCATCTATAACAAATGTATTGTTTCAAATTGATTTTAAATTATGTATCTAAAACTATTCTTTAATGTATACTTCATTAGCTGATAATATGAAATAATTCGATGAAACAATTTAAAAACAGTAACTAGAACAGGAATGTAGTAGGCACATGCGTTATATTTTATTCTTTAACAAAAACTCTAATTTAAAATTGGACTTTTCGATACCAATTACCGAGTAACTTGTTCTTAGTAAAACACTGTTTTGTGTATTACCCGAAAACTAGTAACTTTAATCAAACTTAATAGGACTATATAGAACATTCTTTCAAATATTAGTGTTACACACAAATAGTTTCTCTTACGTCTTATAATATATTTTATATTGTGTCTTAATACAAATTTTCAATTTACCCTCAACCCATATACCTAATATACTGCAATTACTAAACCCTTCCTCCATAATATATCCGGCTTTATCGTATTCATCAAATATCAAAAATACTTTACCAAAATCATTTTTTGAGTAGAATCCTGCCATGCATTTACCAAAAACAAAATATGCTATAAATATCTATTATAATATTCTGGTGTTAATTATTGTTCTAAAAGTTTATTAATGTTTCTCGAAAATAATCCAAACAATGGTATGCAAATTTGTGTACAAAAAACAACAGTTATTCGTGAAATGTATTTTACTGAGTTTATATATAATATGTATAAGGAAACAAAATATTGTTTATAATGTATGCGTTTTGTGTTTAACGTGTGAAGTGTAAAAACTTCAAAGTTCAAATAAACCACTGCTTGGATATTTGCGAGTTCTGATTAAGTGAAAAACTTTTAAGATATTACAAAAAAAACCGCTAAATATAAAAATACAGCGTTAACACTTCTAAGGTGGAAAAATATATATTTAAAAAAATCCACGCAAAAGGAACTTTTTGAATATCGTTATCGCATCATTATTCACGCTTTACGCTCTTCGGATTCGTTGTAACACGGTTATTAAATTCGAACGACAGTCTAAACTTTTCCCTAAACTTTTTTTTTCCCCATCGTTGCTGCCACTGCCGATATAGAGTTCACTTGGTGTCGCACAATTATCGGTTTAACGGTTCAACGGGCCCAAGTTGAATGGGAAAAACGGTGGAAATACGGAAAAGATTTAAAAAATAATAATACAAATTTACACGAGTAATGGTTTATGAGCATATAAATTTAATGATGGGAAAAAAAACATGGCACTCGGCTTTCGTGAATGTTTTATAATTATACAGTTCAATGTCTTTGAATTGTCTGAAATCAATAACAAATAATATGAATGAAGTAAATAGAGAGGAAAATATTGATAAATTAATACATTTCCTATACCTACATACACTCTACAAGTTGGTTACGACCACGAGTGCGATTTGTCTGTCTTTTTTTAAAAAACTATTGAACTTTAAATGAAAAAATAAATATATTTACGCGGTATAATTAATATAACACTCTCATAGCCTTGTTACTGGCTACAAATTTAAATCCACCCCCCCCCCCCCCCAATCTATCACAAGTATTATATTAACTTTCTTAACCTTATTATAATGTTCAACAATTTTGTTTATTACAATTATTGTGTAGGTATATAATTTTACACTAATTACGACTTTATGTTTATTTGGTATTTTTAAATATCTTTCTATCCTAATACCAAGCATTAACTTTAGTTCCAGATGTAGCATTGTAAGGATCAAAACAGTCATAATTCCTAATATTTTTTTGACAAATATGTAAGCTTATTACTTTAATTATGGCTGTCAAAACGAAATCTAATTTGTACACATACAATCCAATATGAAGGTCTCGATGGCTTAAAAAATAGAAGTTATGTTCAATATATTTTTTAATATCAACTTCTAATACGAAAAAAAACTATAAATCTAGTTTATACGTCTAACAATTAAATTATAAGCAATAAATCAATAGTTTCAGAAGATATTACTGTAGTATAGTCGAATGTTTTGACTAATGATTTGCCCAATATATTATATAGGTAGATACTTAATACAAGGTATTTATAAGTACAACTTATGATTGACTATGCAACGATAGATATACAGGATGATTCACTAAGCATGCTCACCACCATAATTCCTTCGATAACGGGTTTTGGAACTTTTAAATAATATACTTAAGGGAATATATTTTAGTATTTACATATTTACATTTTTAATAGTGTTTTTTTAGTGTTCTGTGGTGGTACAAACTTTTTTTTCAAATGAGGATTACCTACTCTCGTTTCTTCTAAATTGTTAATCAGATGAGTCATATTTTTCAATTTTCGTAAAACTAATTTAAAGGATAATTATTCTTAATATAGGTATACATACTATCATAATAACTCAGAAATATAAACATTTGCAAAGAAATCATCAACTTAATAATTTACAGCAAAAACTGATTCGTGAACTATGTATATAAAATAATTTGTATATCGCCACGGGGCATTCCTTATATTGAACAGAAATCTAAATAATATATAGTAATTAAGTATTCTAAAAAATGTCAAAATTAATTAGTTAAATAATCGGTAAATCACCCTGTATATTGTATATATTATATTAAATACCCGCATTAAACCAAAAGTTAGGAACTATGTACGTATAGTTTGTTGTATAATTAGATATATTATTACATTAGGTATAGTATTATTATAGACAATAACTATATTGCAGCTAGTGTACTTAGTGAGAATAGTTTATGCTAATGATTAATTATTTATAATGTAAGCTTTGTAGTATAATAAATTTACAAAAAACAATTCTTCTTCATAATTCTGTTTTTTCAATAAAGTATGATGTATGAATATAATACAAGTAACTCTTCCTTTCTGATAAAAGGCGTTGTTATTTTATTTTATTTTTTTTTTTTTTGTTCAAAATTAAACCTTTTCCCATCTTCTCATTATTTTGTACAACACAGTTCCACCTTCCACCGTACAGTAGAAAAATAATGAAATCTTGTTCTGTCGACAACAACGAATTTCCCGAGGGCACAAGAATATAATATTTCCTTGGACCCAACAACTACTAGCTATAGAACCTCAATCACCATCTCCAGATGCATTTTCTAAAGTGAGTGCTTTACGTCTTTTTGAAATTTATTATATTTCATTTATAAGAAGTCCAAAAATGAAATTTAATTTGATTTCATTTAAAACACTTTTAAGACTTTATTTATACTTCTCTTTGAAACTATAATGAACTCGTTTAAATACTAATTTTAATTAATACAAATCAGTTTTTATAATTAACCATGATACGTTTATTGTCGATGTGTCTCCCTTGTTACCTACTTTTATGAAGCACTTGTGCATTTCTTAGTGCCCACTAGAATCAAATGAATATTTAATTTCCATAATTTCATCAAGCAATGCACATCGATATATCATAATTCATAACTTAATAATACGATGAGATAACTATATTAACAATGACAATAATTACAACTATTAACTCTTATAATATAGTTATTAGTTATAATGGGTACACAGATTATGCATTGAAAAAGGGTGATTAATATGATACCCTTGGGTGTATTCTTTTAAAGGTACAAAGTAAATAATACTTTTCTCGAAAAGAATTATAACGTCTTTGAAAATATTTTTGTTACATAATATCCGAGTGCATTAAAAATCAACATATTTGGAAAAAAAATTATATTTTTTTCCTACTTTTTATTTTTTAATGATATTATTTATTAAATGTATTACTTTTTAGAATGATGCAGCATAGATTAATGATTCCAAAACCCGAACTAGAATGTTATTCAGAGAATTTCATTAAATAAAAATTGAATTTCAAACGAGTTGTCAATTAGTTATAAGTATTTAATGTTTAATAAGCGCAGTTTAGTCGCGCGCAAAGCAAAATGTCAATCCCCAACAAAGTTTTTATAGCATAGTACCTATACTATGCTAAAACTTTAAGTACATATAATAATATAATACTGGTTAAAAATGTAATTTTTAAAATGTGATTGAAATTCTCAGTAAAATATAATGAATTGAAATATTAAATTTAAAATTTAAAAATGTATGATAATAATATTATCATTCAACAAGTATAAATACCTACTTAAAAACTATTACGATATTAAAAAAACGTCTGGTTTTTCGATGACATCAAAATTATATATTATGTAGGTACCTAAAACATTTTTCGAAAATAAAACGTGTGCATATGGTTGTGTACCTTCAGAATCGCCTCGTATAATAATAATATAATACCGTACAACGTTTCGGGGAATTTTCGATCGTTACCGTGCGCAATACATATAAGTTTGTATACCTAGTAAGTATAGTATAGTGTTTATAATAACATAGACGCAAACACACTCTTCTCCCTGCAGGACAATAATATACGAGTACGAGGGTCGTCGTAACGATTCCGTTACTGAAACACGGTGCAGCCACGACTATACCGGGGAACACCACGGGAAAGTGCACACCGTCTATGCGACTATGCCAGGGATTCCCAAAGTGTGTTGCGTGGAACGATCTCAAGGGTTCCGCCTGCAGATATTATGTATGTGGATATTTAGAAAATTATTTCATATTATACTTGGACAAAAAAATTAACCGAAAAAATTGCAAGTATTGCTATAAGATATTCGGGTTTTCTGACGTCGCGGGGTTCCACGAAACGCAAAACTTTTTCCTGCAGTGGTCGAATAAGTTTGGGAACCGCTGGTCTATGGTATAATAATATAAGTATAGGTATCGCAGTCGTTGAGATCGGGAAGACCATCACCGTGCCGGCCTTCGGATATACTCGAACTGCGTTACCCGCGGTTAGCGCCGGAAAACGGTCCGTCGGTCGGTAGGAGGGTGTGAAATGCGGTCGTACATTATAATAGGATGCTGTAGAGGAGGTGTTTGGTAGAGTGGGTGCGGGGTAGTAGCAAAACGGCATTAATGGCGTGCGTAATTCTGGTCGATAATTATTACGAATGTATATGACGGCGGCGTTGGCGACGTACTATAATATCACACAGGTACATATATATATATATATTAGGTACCTATGTGGTATATGGTCGGAGGAGTATTGTTGTTATATACCTATATAATATTATTGTAGCCTGACCGGTCAGAGAACAGTTTTTGGCACGCGGCGCGAACGGATTCTACACGAAAAACTGTACGGCGGCGGATCATATTTAGGTGCGGTAAACACCTCTTCCCGGACGCACATAATATTATATTATATACATACATAATAATATTATATTATGCATAAATGCATCCACCACCGCCGGACCGGAAGGTTCGTCGGAATATTCACTGTTAATTAAGACGCGCGGGGAGTGCAGCTCGACGATGATAATTCTATTGTGCACACACGTCCGATATATACATAATTATAAATACATAGGTAAGTTTAATAATATATTATAATACGAAACTAAGCCTCGTCATCGTGATCACAACCTACATACAGAGTGTACAATAATAAACGGATAGGAATGGATCGAGTGTTGCTCGTAGAAGGATGAGCCTGTGACCGCTATTGTGTTGGTAGACCGTTCGGTTGTCATCATGATAGGTCCTAGGCACACCGAGGTGCGTTCGCTGTTGACATTTTTTTTTTCAAACCAGAAATCATAGCCGATGTGACGTTCCACATGAGATGACTGCACGTTATATATAACAATAACAATTTAATTAAATCAATTTTTTTGAGTTTCTTTTTTTGATTTTTAAAATCCATCCGTTATTTTATGGTACACCCTGTATAACACGCCAAGTATAATACAATAATAATACTATACACACTACTGCGCAGCCACTGACTACGACAACGACGACGCTATGAATCACGCGATCCGGCATCGGTGATGATGAAATTAAATTCAATTCACGGAGGGGTTGCGATGTTTGCCTCTGCGAACAATATCGACGCTGATGAACGTATTATTATTATTATCATCGGACGACGGCGACCGGACGGCCAAAGTTTATACCGCGACCGTAATCAGCGCCGCGTGGGTCAACCCACTCCGCGTGGTGATTTCACGTGACCGCGGCAAACGCTCTAACCATAATATTATACACTCGTTAAACTCTGTTTTTCAATATTTTAATCTCAAATTTAATAACATGTGTTTAAAAATAAAAAAAATTTCAGTTTTATTTCAAATTGTTTTATACCATTATTTGAAATAAAATAAAAAATCAGACTTCAAAGCGGCCCGTAGAATATCTTCTTCTTTCAGATAAAAAAAAATAGTTATCAAAATCCGACAATTCTGCAAAGCTTGAGAATTTCTCCTGTGTGGTTATTTCATTTAGATGTAATATTCCACATTAATCCACCCCTCCTAAATAAGTAACAGTTAGTAGACTAGTAAAAAAAAAATATAATATTAAGGTGACAACTAAAACTAAAAATATAATTTTCAAATATTCAAATTTTATTGAATTGCAATAAAAACTGGACCTTACAAATAGATAAAACCCCGTTTCTGGCCAACCAAACTCGGGGACGACTCACGGCTTCGCGTCCAACATGATATTGATAATCTTCAGTCCTGATGCGTGTGTCCTTGGCTGAGTTGAGGGGACGAATGTCATCGTGGTGAGCTAGTTAATTCCCGCAGTCGTTCACAACAAAAACATGCGACCCGGTCGATATTCACGTTTATAATAAAAATAAATTACAAACACAATAATGTTCTAAAAAGCTATAAAACGATTATTGCCAATCCACATGACTCCACCGACGTTTTTCGATATTTCATGTTTTTATTTTCTATTTTTCCTAAACCCCTCCCCCGTATGGTAAGTTATCGTTTTTCGAACATAAATAGCGCTGAATAATATGTTATTATAAAAACAATAATTTATATTCCACCATATCGATTAACATCGTGTACAGGTTCGCGTTTTATAATTGAAAATTATTCTTTTGTTCCTTTGTTTTTAATACTACCTATATATATATGGATATATTATGCATTATTAACTGTTATAAACTACTATTGTCGTTTTATGGATTAGTACATTAACATACATGTTATTATATCATTATCATACTAAATAATATGAATTATAAACGCGTCAAACGTCTGGTTCTGATTATTGTAAAATAAATAACGGTAGTAAAATTCCTTTTTTATTTATTAATATTCAGACACAATTTCACTTGGTCGACTACGCACTGTGACTCATCTACAACAACTGTTTGTTCAAGATTAGTAATAAATAATAATATAATATTCTTTAATGGGGGGGAAAAAAAAATGTTTGAAAATTCACTTTAACCGTTCCTACAATAACCCGTCAACAGTCAACACAGTGATTTGGAAAAATCGTAAATAGATTTAGGAAAAGGTTTGTCGAAAAGTTATTGATGGTAATCTCGTGACTGGGGTACACGAGAAAAAAGAACTGAAGCGTAAACTACGCCTGAAGGTTGTGGCGGGAGACAACTATCCCATTTTACTCTCGTAAATTCAATTGTAGCTATCATTGCATAAGGGCACGCGCGTGAAGTGACGGTGAAGGGGAGGGCACCTGTAGATGAGACGGGAAAAAAAGATCTCTTACAGAATGGAAACTAAAATTCATTCACGTTTTAAGAGGGCCATTGTTTTGTTACGCATTCGGCAATGGCATTAGTGGTGGTAGCGAACGAATCGGTAACTACTACAATGGACGCGTCGCTCTTAAATTAAAAAAAAATATATTATAAATAATGTACTATTATCGTGTATAGGTTTTTAAAAAAAATAATAATAATATGCTTTAGAATTTAGATGTTGTAAAAATAATATTAATAATTGTTTTGATAATATTTAACCAACTTGTGAAATGTATTTGATTACATTTAAGGCCGAGCATACGAATATAGTATAACAGGGGTGGCCAAATGGCGGCTCGCGAGCCCCATGCGACTCGCGTCATAGACTTTTGCGGCTCGCATCTTATCGTAACATTAAACGTAAATTAACGTAAGAGCCAAGATGTAAAAAAAAAAGGTCATATAATATATAATAATATGACTTTTTTTTTTACATCTTGCTCTTCCATTTTTATTAATATATTTGGTGGCTCGCGAGTCTCTTCTCGCTGGCCACCCCTGTAATATAATAAATAATATTATAAATATTTATAAACAATTATCGAAGTGTGGCTCAGCACCACTGGGTGAATTCAATAACGCAACAGCTGCTGACACTAGAACTCGGATGGGTGATCACCTGGGTGATCACCTGGGTTCGCAGTGCGCAAAAACTTTGCCACACATACACGTGTTCCTAACCAACCTTACCAACTCTACTGTACCAACTCTATCAACCTTACAGGCTAATTACTTCAGTCGTCGAAGCCTTAAACTAAAATAAAAAAAAAAAATTATCGAAGTAGCTAAAATAAACTATTATGTTAATTAAAAACAGTCTGGTTGATAACATTTTTTTGGTTCTGTTGAAGTAGGTAACCTAATATTTTAATTTGTAATTAATTAACTAATAACGTATATAAAATAGTTTAATTAAATAAAATGTGAGTAAGGTACATCTTTGTGTTACACATTTTGAAGTACTTGCAACGTAATTTAAAAAATATAAAAAGTTTATGATTATTTCTTTCATAAAATAAAATATATGTCTAAACATAAAATGTTCAACTATCGTACAAAATTATTAAGTATTTCAATATTATTTTTTTATTTTTCTAACAAAAACACACATACAGGATACTGCTAATAGTTGAAAATGTATAAATATAAAGATCGTGAAAAAATACCTATATTATATAATCTTTCTTTTAATTTGTTTTGTATAATCATGTACATACCTACTTTCTTCTCATGAAACAAAAAAGTAAAATCAATTCTCAAAAAAGTTTAATCCTAAACAACCTTTATTTACCTTTATGACTTGTATATATTTGGGAAACTTCCCAAAAAAGAGTCATTTATCTATATGATAAAAGAGGGAAAGTTTAACTTACATTACAGGTGTTTGTTACTAAAACAAAAGTTGGGTAGTTGTGTCGTTGTATGTACCACATTTAAATTTATAAAGTTTTTATATCACCACGAAAACCCTAAAAATAGTCATAACACATTTACAGTAAACATTAATTATAATATATACATAATAATATGCTGCAACATTTTATTTTGATACTGTTTTAAGTAATTCGAGTTAGAGACATATTATTTGCGTATATTGAATTGATTTTAAACCAATTTTTTGAGTTCAATAGTGCCTATGTACCTGAGAACAACCATGCTGCACCCACGGACTACGGCAGTGACGGTACTACATATTTTGGGGCCATGGGCAATATTTTTGGTGGAGCCCTTGTTGATTATGGAACTAGATTGTACCTACTTACGTTTGATATTTTATTTTATATAAGAGCTGACAATCTTTAAACACTTTTCAGATACCAATTAACAGTAGTGATATATTTTATTGTTCTTAATTGATGAGAGGATAGATATAATTTATTAGATTATAATTTATAATATCATCAAAATTAAAACTTACATACAAATCAAAAAAAGTTAGCTACATAAAAAAAAATATATTTATATATTCATGTGTCAATGTAAGTAGTGAGTAAATTAAATTATAATAAAATAAATATAATTAAAGGGTATTTTCGTATTTTGTTTTTAATAAAATACCTACATAAAATGTCAAATGTGTACATACATCATACATAGGTTAGTATAATTAAAATGATTTTTTCTTAGATTTTGCTGCAGCAAAGTCATCTATAGTTTTATCATAATTGATTTTATCCGATATTGCCTTTTCAATAGATACCATATAGACAACCAACATAGCTTTTCTTGGCTGATCATATTGTGGAGATAATTTTTTATAATTTTTAGCTTTGAAAAACTTCTCTCTGCGCTAGCTGAAGTGACTGGAATGGTAAGAAGTATCCGAAGCGTAACATATTAACATTTGGGAATGAACCATTGGAATTTTTATAAATTGAAAATACTTTGGGAGGAGTTTGGTTTTCAATAACAAGCAATCTGAAAATTATTAATTCTGCATAGTGCATATAGATCTAACGCTAAACGCATCAATTTTTTGTTTCTCCGTCATGGTTAAACGATTCTGAAGGTCTATGCAATGTTTTAACTTTTAATAGATCTGTATTGGCCAGTTAGTAACGAATAACGATAACACGAGTAAACGATAGCTTAAGATTTTTTGGTTTTCGAGTTATTTTTGAAGTCTTAAACGTGATCAACTAATGGCTAATGAGTTATTGCAATATTTCCGTTATCGGTTTTATTATTGACCGAGATGTTTTGTATTTACTATTTACCGTAGTATTTTCAATTCGGTAATCGGTATAGGTCGCATTACTTATTTACAAAAAATCATTTTAAAGTTGCGTGCCATAAATGAAATGATTTCTTTTTCTCTACGTGCCATAAAATTATGAAAAACAAATAAGGAGACATGGAGGCATGGGGCTCCCTAATCACGGGGCCCCGGGCATTTGCACGGAGTCCCCCCCCTAGCGCCGTCACTGGACTATGGTGTCAAAACAATTTCGAGCATAGTTTGTATCCATATTATCTTGTTTCATTCTCAAATTCCATAACCCAACAACATTATAATCGGTTTCGCGTTCCAATGTGATTAGCGGGACTCGGAAGTTCATGCATTTGCATATCAATTTCGTTAATCCCCTGGGCGAACGGACGGGGTGAGGATACAAAATCGCTTCACGGTGTACTGTCGTCGCACCAATCAAAACACCAATAGCTTTTATTTTGCATATACATATTTTATTTGCCTTTTCCCCCGGTATTGCTTTTAATTATTATTTTAATTTTCAATATGTATACAATACACGTTTTCAAAATAAATATGACTAGCTATATGTTTTGTTTATAAATGGGGTTTCCAGCACAAATTGCAGGAATGCAGGATACGCGCCATACGCCAAACAAAAACAATTATTACCTATAATGTATTAATAAACAATTTGTGCAACTAATTATAAAAGAAAACTTCGCAAGTTGAGCATTTCGATACCTACTTGCGTGAATCCATTAAAAATTTAACATTGATTATCATATTATCATGTAATAAAAATTAAAATGTAATTATCTCGTACCAATGGGAACTAAAATTTTTTTCTCCGAATAATTTAATATAACCATTTTTTTATTTTTTTTTTTTAACCATCAAAAATAGAATAATACTATGTGATATTTTTTTTAAAGGTACGTTATATTTTATGCACATTGCAGTGCTTGAAAATCAATGCAGTGTAATATTTGAAAAACCGCGTACATGTAAAAATTATATTTACTGCCTATTGTGATTGTCTTTTTCAATATTTTTGAAATAATACGACTCGTATTACAAGCTAAATTTATATTGCAGTCAAAATTGGTCCGTCTTGAAAGTTCAAGACACTCGATTTCACAGTAGGTGAAAATGTGAAGTGTAAATAAAAGCCCTGTCATTAAAATAATTGAATACGCTCCTCAATAATAGTGGAATATTACAAAATCTACCTCCATCTGTCGTTGTCCAGACAACCAATTTGATTCACTATTAATCTCATGAATCTGTGCAGAATATTTACTAATCGATAAATTTAATTTTCAAAGTCCACACTACGGAAAACTGGTCTTAACCTAACAAGTTTACCTAATACAAATATCATTACTTACCGCCACTACCGGTGAAAAATAAAATATGACTTTTTTTCTTTTAAAAAAAAAATATATATATATATTTATATACTATCTGTACCCTGGGGTTCAATAAGAATATATGTTATTTTACAGTAGCATTGAAATACTTGTTAGGAGAAGCCACCCAGTATACTGCAAGAGATGACTTTAACATGATTTAGTTTCTTAGAAATTTCCTAATTTTCACTCACCCTTAATTGATTATATAGTAATATGTACTGATATAATATAATATGCATATTATTGTGCATTATGTCATTGATTATACATAAATACATAATGTAATCATACATTATTTATACAAGAATTACGAATAAAAAATACTATTTTTTTTATTTAAAACTAAAGTAAACAAAGAACCACTCATAATCGTATTGCAAATATAACGATCGTGTGAATAATAATTTCGCCGATGGAAGCGAAACAACGGGAGGAGTGAACAATACCCGCTGTCTCTATCCGGATGTTTATATTATTTTTTTTTTTAAATCTGCACGTGATCGAACACATACAATACATTAAGAATATTTCATATTTGTACGACTTGTATTTATTGTTCTATCTATACATAATAATATATAGGTACTATATAGTACATACCTAAATATGATAATATGACAAGATTTTTTTGATAAAATAAAAAATATTGCAGTAACTATATTGCAGTGCTATACAAATCTATAAATATTGATAAATCAAATTTTTAGAAATTCTTCCCATTATTAAATCAAATTTATACTTTGTTTAAAAGACATAACTCTACTTTTATAAATACAGTATTAAATAAATGCTAATAATAATATATACATGACTTAAACAATTTCTTACGACTGATTGAGATTCATCCAGAAACTAAATATTTCTCCAAATTTGAAAATGCACCATTAATGTGTAATACGTATAATTATACTATAATGTTTTTACACTCACCTGCAACAAATAAAATAAAACATAATTAATACAACTAAACAAATTTAAAAAAAAATTATTTATATGCTTCAATTTGTTAGGTATTTTTATACGAACAAACAACTTACTATTAACTATTATGTACGCCAAGGCTGTGCATTAACGAGTTAAAATTTAAAATTAAGTTAAGAAATTAAGTTAATTAATTCGTTACTTTTTTTTCAAATTAACTTTTAACTTAATAACGTGTTAACTTGAAGTTAATATTATTTCAAAAATATCAAAATTAAGTTAATTTTTGTCCGAAGAATAATGCAAATTTTTGAATTTGTTTTTACTTTAATGTATCATTTTAAATTTCCCCAGTAACTTTCTTGAACATATCGAAAAACTATCTAATAAACCATATTATGTGTCTGGAATTTTTTATTTTTGCAAATTAGCAAATTTTAACTTTGCACTAAGTTAAGTTACTTTTGTTTCAAAGTTAACTTTTAACTTAACGAGTTAAAAAATCGTTAACTTGCCCAGCCTTGCATTACATATATAATTATTATGGTATGAATAAATATATATGAAATCAGAAATAATAATATTTTATTATTATCAATTATATTATTACCATATAATTTTTTACAAATTTAATAGCATCATTCATACGTAATTTAGTTATCATGTCAATTTTGATATTTATTAATTGGTATTATAATTTATATGTATTTGTTTTATTTCATTTTAAATTTTATTGTATTGGGTATAAAACGAATGATAAGCATTTAATGATTTTGTTTTGATTGACGTAAAAGTATTGAGGTCGTGCCCTTTGATATCGGTCAAGCGCACAATATTATTGCTTATCGTTATCAATAATTAGGATGGGATAGTGCCCAAGAAAGTTAGTGCCTTGTGACTGTCAATGGCATGCGAATGTGGGCACTAGTGGAATAGTGGTTAAATATTAAATATCATATATTTACCGTGCATGCATGTTACACTGTGCAGCGTATTATAATATTATTGTAACGGGCAGTTGAATTACTAGTATGCCTGCACAATATTTCAGCAATAATTCTGCTAATTTAAATTGAAAAAAAGGCGGGTAAGTCGTGGATGTCGCTCTGCTGTACAGTAGGTTACAAGTGGGTTACTGTAATGGATGGAATTAAATTTGAATCCAATGATATTATATCATTGTATACGAAAAACGATTCTGAACGGAGATGATTTGTCAGTCTAGGATATATTATTTTTAAAGAAAAACTTATGGAGAACCTTGTACCAAATTTTAAAAACTTAGTTATAAAAGAAAAAATTTTTACGATTTTTCAACCACTAAATTACTTGCAAATTTTCGCAATTTTGACATATTTCGTATAAATTTGAACTTTAAATGCTTATAAATAAAAATTGTGACAATGTATTCCTTTTATTTTGCAACTGCTATTGTAAAAATATGTTAGGAGTCTTGTATTAAATTTCCAAATCTTAGAATTAAAAAGAAAAACTTTTATGAATTTCTGTCTAAGATAATTTGAACATTGCCGTAATTTTTACGTATTTAGTCAAAATTTGAACTTTAAATGCTTATAAAAAAAAAATCGTGACTATATATTTCTTTTATTTTTCAATTGCTATTGTAAAAATATATTATGAGCCTTGTATTAAATTTTGAAATCTTAGATATAAAAGGAAAATTTTTTATGAATTTCTAGCATAAAATTATTTACGAATTTTCGTGATTTTTACATAATATGTTGTCAAAGTTTGAACTTTAAATGCTTATAAATAAAAATTGTGACAATGTATTCCTTTTATTTTGCAACTGCTATTGTAAAAATATGTTAGGAGCCTTGTATTAAATTTCCAAATCTTAGAATTAAAAAGAAAAACTTTTATGAATTTCTGTCTAAGATAATTTGAACATTGCCGTAATTTTTACGTATTTAGTCAAAATTTGAACTTTAAATGCTTATAAAAAAAAATTGTGCCTATGTATTTTTATAATTTTTGAATGGGAGTTAGAACAACATATGTGGACCCTTCTATTAAATTTTCAAGTATTTTGTCCCAGCCAATTTTTTTTTATCAACATTTATAAAAAAAAAATCAAAAAAAATCGATTATTTCAATTGCCTATAAATAGATTAAAAATTAGTGAAATATTTTGAAAATAAAACTATATAAAGAAAATGTCAATTTAAACAACTGGTAAAATTTTCAAGTGTCTACGACTCATACTTTTTGAATAATAACAAATATCAAAAATCGTTTGAGGCTAAACCGTTATTTAATGCGGTTTCGTAAAAATTTAAATTTCAAACACTCCTAAAAATTTTTTCTCTTAGTCCGGTTGAGTTTTTTTTACAGATATTTAAAGAAAAACTTATGGAGAACCTTGTACCAAATTTTAAAAGCTTAGTTATAAAAGAAAAAAATTTTACGATTTTTCAACCACAAAATTACTTGCAAATTTTCGCAATTTTGACATATTTCGTATAAATTTAAACTTTAAGCACTTATAAAAAAAAATTGTGACTAACGATTTTGGATTTTTTTTTATCACTGTGAGAACAACTTATAAGAAACCTTGTATTAAATTTTCAAAGTTTTCTATCCAACCAAAAATTTTTTATCGTTATTTTAAAAAAAAATACTTAGAAAAATTGAAAATTTCATTTGTCTATAAATAGCTCAAAAAAAGTCGAAACACTTTGAAAATTTAACCCTGTATAGACAACGCTAATATAAACATCTGTTGCAAATTTCAAGTGCTTACAATAATTATTTTTTGAGTTACAGTAAAATTAAGTTTTCGTTTTTGTCAAAAATTGGTTTTGCGTAAAAATTCGCGTTTTTCCGTTATTTTTTTAAGGTTTTTCCTGCCGCTTTTGAAAAGTATTGGGAAATTTTCACTTTTGACCCCCCAAAGTACCAACTAGATTCACTTTCCTTTCAGAAAAGGTACAACTTTTGAAAATCGAAGCATTTTTACTGCTCCAAAAGTTGTCGTCAGACACAAAAAAAAAAAAACACACATCATTGTAAAATCAATACATTCATCACTTCGTTCAGAATCTAAAAGAATTGATCCACCTCACCAATGCTTGACATATTAATATACCTGCGTTTTATACCATTGTGTTAATTATTAGTTAATCTAATAAAATAACGCAATTAAATATTCTTAATGAATGAAAAGTCTTAGCCCAACTAATATATTATTATTCATATCATGTATAATCCAAAAATTAAACGCATGCAATATGCATATAAGTATTATTATTTATTGATTCAATAACAATTTATAATTATTTACTTTTAAGTAGTCTTGTAATGATTGTATTACAGTAAAATACTGTATTAAGTATAGGTACTTAATACAATTATAAGCTTATCCAGGAAATACAAAAAAATATTATAATAATTTATTATTCACGACATACAGTTTAACACTTACCAAAGATATCAATTATTAATTAAATATTTAAATAAAACTTAACAAAAACAATTTTGTTACCTATATATTAGACGATACAGTGTATAATCTTCTAAATTTAAATTACTGTTTATGGATCTAGAGCGTTATTTTAGTTTTAAATTAGATTTAAAGTTACTCTACTTCTACCACAAATATTCATTTCAGTCTTTTTTTGTTTTTATTTCAAAAAGTTTTTTAATATATTTTGAGACTGCTATAATATAATACACAAAGTATTACAAATTTCTAAATAAATTGAGATTAATAGAGTAGTTAAATAATCGTTACGTGACTTTGTGTTGAATAATAATATTGTACATTGACCAATTTATTTTTTTTCTTCAAATGACATCAGTTTTGTCAATGTATATATTATAATTATATATTTCAATCTAATTTATTAATAAAATTCAAATCACAGGTCAGATCACGGGGATGGTAAGTTTTGGCTAATTCCGAATGAGCATTTTCAACAAAATGAACCTACACATTTTAAATCGTATTTACCATCTTCAAACAAAGACATAAAATGCATTTCTCCTCAATATACAATAAATATTAATACGATTATGTTACGGATTTATATCCTAATGTAGAGAGGGGACTTCAAACACATGTTTGTACAACAATTTTTAACTGTACAACAGAACGTTATTTGTTTTGAATCAAATGAATAATAAATTTCTTACGGTTGACAATAGGTAATAATGGATATCGAAAAATTCAATTCAATATTGAAGGTAATATTATGTTGTCTACATTAAATTTTGGAGATTTAACTCATGCTGATGAAAAGTTAGAGAAACCTAATTATAATTTTTAATTAGGTACTTATAACTAATTTGCAAATTATAAACATAAAATATATTTTTTTAATTTGTATCAGATATTAATATCTAGGTAGTAAAAAATTACTTACTTTATATAAAGCTCAATTTAATACATAATATTAGTTAATGATGTTCAATTATTACAGATATAATAAGTAATAACAGTTATAAATTATAATAATAGATTTTATTTCGATATTTATTTTAGAAACGTATATTTTTATTAGTACAAGTTTCACAGAAAATGGGGTGAATACCTGGTGAATTGGCAAGTGCCTATAACTTAAACGAGCCACTGTATATTATGTTATCAATAAATTGTACTTACAGTTAATAATTTTTATCATTGACATGGTTAAAAGT